>NW_027480756.1:0-263427 GCF_051401765.1 Calliopsis andreniformis | reverse complement strand
GTTAAACTACGCATTATTTCACTGGAATCGGTGTATGGTCTAGTTTTGAGTCATAGTGGTGAAATATCGAGGCGCTGGATGAAATATTGCGAATTTCACATCATACGTCGGCTTTAACGTTAAAGTACGCATTATGTCACTGGAATCGATGTATGGCCTAGTTTCGAGTCAAGTTAGTGGAATACTGCGGCGCTTGCTGACATATTGCGAATTTCCGGTCATACGTCGACTTTAACGTTAAAGTACGCATTATATCACTGGAATCGATGTATGGCCTATTTTCGAGACACATTGGTGGAATATGGCGGCGCTTGCTGAAATATTGCGAATTTCCCTGCATACGACGACTTGAACGTTAAACTACGCATTATATCACTGGAATCGATGTATGGCCTAGTTTCGAGTCAAGTTAGTGGAATATTGAGGCGCTTGCTGACATATTGCGAATTTCCGTTCATACGTCGACTTTAACGTTAAACTACGCATTATAACACTGGAATCGCTGTGTGGCCTAGTTTCGAGTCACATAAGTTTAATATTGTGGCGCTTGCTGGAATATTTCGAATTTCCCGTCATACGTCGACTTTAACTTTAAACTACTCATGATATCACTGGAATCGCTGTATGGCGTAGTTTCGAGTCACATTAGTGAAATATTGCGGCGCTTGCTGAATTATTGAGAATTTCCCGTTACACGTCGACTTTAACGTTAAACTACGCATTATTTCACTGGAATCGGTGTATGGTCTAGTTTCGAGTCATAGTGGTGAAATATCGAGGCGCTGGATGAAATATTGCGAATTTCACGTCATACGTCGGCTTTAACGTTAAACTACGCATTCTAACACAGGTATCGCTGTATGGCCTAGTTTCGAGCCATACGAGTGAAATATCGTGGCGCTGGATGAAATATTGCGAATTTACCGATTTACGTCGACTTTAACTTTAAACTACGCAAGATATCACTGGAATCGATGTATGGCCTATTTTCGAGTCACATTAGTGGAATATGGCGGCGTTTGCAGAAATATTGCGAATTTCCCGTCACACGTCGACTTTAACGTTAAACTATGCATTATATCACTGGAATCGATGTATGGCCTAGTTTCGAGTCAAGTTAGTGGAATATTGAGGCGCTTGCTGACATATTGCGAATTTCCGTTCATACGTCGACTTTAACGTTAAACTACGCATTATAACACTGGAATCGCTGTGTGGCCTAGTTTCGAGTCACATAAGTTTAATATTGTGGCGCTTGCTGGAATATTTCGAATTTCCCGTCATACGTCGACTTTAACTTTAAACTACTCATGATATCACTGGAACCGCTGTATGGCGTAGTTTCGAGTCACATTAGTGAAATATTGCGGGGCTTGCTGAATTATTGAGAATTTCCCGTTACACGTCGACTTTAACGTTAAACTACGCATTATTTCACTGGAATCGGTGTACGGTCTAGTTTCGAGTCATAGTGGTGAAATATCGAGGCGCTGGATGAAATATTGCGAATTTCACGTCATACGTCGGCTTTAACGTTAAAGTACGAATTATATCACTGGAATCGGTGTATGGTCTAGTTTCGAGTCATAGTGGTGAAATATCGAGGCGCTGGATGAAATATTGCGAATTTCACGTCATACGTCGGCTTTAACGTTAAAGTACGCATTATATCACTGGAATCGATGTATGGCCTAGTTTCGAGTCAAGTTAGTGGAATATTGCGGCGTCTGCTGACATATTGCGAATTTCCCGTCACACGTCGACTTTAACGTTAAAGTACGCATTATATCACTGGAATCGATGTATGGCCTAGTTTCGAGTAACATTAGTGGAATATGGCGGCGCTTGCAGAAATATTACGAATTTCCAGTCATACGTCGACTTTACCTTAAACTACGCATTATTTCACTGGAATCGCTGTATGGCCTAGTTTCGAGTCATATTAGTGAAATATTCTGACGCTGGAAGAAATATTGCGAATTTCACGTCATACGTCGGATTTAACGTTAAACTACGCATTATTTCACTGGAACTGCCTGTATGGTCTAGTTTCGAGTCATATTGGTGAAATATCGAGGCGCTGGATGAAATATTGCGAATTTCACATCATACGTCGGCTTTAACGTTAAAGTACGCATTATGTCACTGGAATCGATGTATGGCCTAGTTTCGAGTCAAGTTAGTGGAATATTGCGGCGCTTGCTGACATATTGCTAAATTCCGGTCACACGTCGACTTTAACGGTAAAGTACGCATTATATCACTGGAATCGATGTATGGCCTATTTTCGAGACACATTAGTGGAATATGGCGGCGCTTGCTGAAATATTGCCAATTTCCCGGCATACGACGACTTGAACGTTAAACTACGCATTATATCACTGGAATCGATGTATGGCCTATTTTCGAGACACATTAGTGGAATATGGCGGCGCTTGCTGAAATATTGCGAATTCCCCGTCATACGACGACTTTAACGATAAACTACGCATTATATCACTGGAATCGCTGTATGGCCTAGTTTCGAGTCAAATTAGTGAAGTATCGTGGCGCTGGATGAAATATTTGCGAATTTCCGTCACACGTCGACTTTAACGTTAAACTACGCATTATAACACTGGAATCGCTGTATGGCCTAGTTTCGAGCCATACGAGTGAAATATCGTGGCGCTGGATGAAGTATTGCGAATTTACCGATTTACGTCGACTTTAACTTTAAACTACGCAAGATATCACTGGAATCGATGTATGGCCTATTTTCGAGTCACATTAGTGGAATATGGCGGCGTTTGCAGAAATATTGCGAATTTCCCGTCACACGTCGACTTTAACGTTAAACTACGCATTATATCACTGGAATCGATGTATGGCCTAGTTTCGAGTCACATTAGTGGCATATGGCGGCGCTTGCTGAAATATTGCGAATTTCCCGTCACACGTCGACTTTAACGATAAACTACGCATTATTTCACTGCAATCGGTGTATGGTCTAGTTTCGAGTCATAGTGGTGAAATATCGAGGCGCTGGATGAAATATTGCGAATATCACGTCATACGTCGGCTTTACCGTTAAAGTACGCATTATGTCACTGGAATCGATGTATGGCCTAGTTTCGAGTCAAGTTAGTGGAATACTGCGGCGCTTGCTGACATATTGCGAATTTCCGGTCATACGTCGACTTTAACGTTAAACTACGCATTATAACACTGGAATCGCTGTGTGGCCTAGTTTCGAGTCACATAAGTTTAATATTGTGGCGCTTGCTGGAATATTTCGAATTTCCCGTCATACGTCGACTTTAACTTTAAACTACTCATGATATCACTGGAATCGCTGTATGGCGTAGTTTCGAGTCACATTAGTGAAATATGGCGGCGCTTGCTGAATTATTGAGAATTTCCCGTTACACGTCGACTTTAACGTTAAACTACGCATTATTTCACTGGAATCGGTGTATGGTCTAGTTTCGAGTCATAGTGGTGAAATATCGAGGCGCTGGATGAAATATTGCGAATTTCACGTCATACGTCGGCTTTAACGTTAAACTACGCATTATAACACAGGAATCGCTGTATGTCCTAGTTTCGAGCCATACGAGTGAAATATCGTGGCGCTGGATGAAATATTGCGAATTTACCGATTTACGTCGACTTTAACTTTAAACTACGCAAGATATCACTGGAATCGATGTATGGCCTATTTTCGAGTCACATTAGTGGAATATGGCGGCGTTTGCAGAAATATTGCGAATTTGCCGTCACACGTCGACTTTAACGTTAAACTATGCATTATATCACTGGAATCGATGTATGGCCTAGTTTCGAGTCAAGTTAGTGGAATATTGAGGCGCTTGCTGACATATTGCGAATTTCCGTTCATACGTCGACTTTAACGTTAAACTACGCATTATAACACTGGAATCGCTGTGTGGCCTAGTTTCGAGTCACATAAGTTTAATATTGTGGCGCTTGCTGGAATATTTCGAATTTCCCGTCATACGTCGACTTTAACTTTAAACTACTCATGATATCACTGGAACCGCTGTATGGCGTAGCTTCGAGTCACATTAGTGAAATATTGCGGCGCTTGCTGAATTATTGAGAATTTCCCGTTACACGTCGACTCTAACGTTAAACTACGCATTATTTCACTGGAATCGGTGTATGGTCTAGTTTCGAGTCATAGTGGTGAAATATCGAGGCGCTGGATGAAATATTGCGAATTTCACGTCATACGTCGGCTTTAACGTTAAAGTACGAATTATATCACTGGAATCGGTGTATGGTCTAGTTTCGAGTCATAGTGGTGAAATATCGAGGCGCTGGATGAAATATTGCGAATTTCCTGTCACACGTCGGCTTTAACGTTAAAGTACGCATTATATCACTGGAATCGATGTATGGCCTAGTTTCGAGTCACATTAGTGGAATATGCCGGCGCTTGCTGACATATTGAGATTTTCCGTTCATACGTCGACTTTAACGTTAAACTACGCATTATTTCACTGGAATCGCTGTATGGCCTAGTTTCGAGTCATACGAGTGAAATATCGTGGCGCTGGATGAAATATTGCGAATTTACCGATTTACGTCGACTTTAACATTAAACTTCGCAAGATATCACTGGAATCGATGTATGGCCTGTTTTCGAGTCACATTAGTGGAATATGGCGGCGCTTGCAGAAATATTGCGAATTTCCCGTCACACGTCGACTTTAACGTTAAACTACGCATTATTTCACTGGAATCGGTGTATGGTCTAGTTTTGAGTCATAGTGGTGAAATATCGAGGCGCTGGATGAAATATTGCGAATTTCACATCATACGTCGGCTTTAACGTTAAAGTACGCATTATGTCACTGGAATCGATGTATGGCCTAGTTTCGAGTCAAGTTAGTGGAATACTGCGGCGCTTGCTGACATATTGCGAATTTCCGGTCATACGTCGACTTTAACGTTAAAGTACGCATTATATCACTGGAATCGATGTATGGCCTATTTTCGAGACACATTAGTGGAATATGGCGGCGCTTGCTGAAATATTGCGAATTTCCCGGCATACGACGACTTGAACGATAAACTACGCATTATATCACTGGAATCGATGTATGGCCTAGTTTCGAGTCAAGTTAGTGGAATATTGAGGCGCTTGCTGACATATTGCGAATTTCCGTTCATACGTCGACTTTAACGTTAAACTACGCATTATAACACTGGAATCGCTGTATGGCATAGTTTCGAGCCATACGAGTGAAATATCGTGGCGCTGGATGAAATATTGCGAATTTACCGATTTACGTCGACTTTAACTTTAAACTACGCAAGATATCACTGGCATCGATGTATGGCCTATTTTCGAGTCACATTAGTGGAATATGGCGGAGTTTGCAGAAATATTGCGAATTTCCCGTCACACGTCGACTTTAACGTTAAACTATGCATTATATCACTGGAATCGATGTATGGCCTAGTTTCGAGTCAAGTTAGTGGAATATTGAGGCGCTTGCTGACATATTGCGAATTTCCGTTCATACGTCGACTTTAACGTTAAACTACGCATTATAACACTGGAATCGCTGTGTGGCCTAGTTTCGAGTCACATAAGTTTAATATTGTGGCGCTTGCTGGAATATTTCGAATTTCCCGTCATACGTCGACTTTAACTTTAAACTACTCATGATATCACTGGAACCGCTGTATGGCGTAGTTTCGAGTCACATTAGTGAAATATTGCGGCGCTTGCTGAATTATTGAGAATTTCCCGTTACACGTCGACTTTAACGTTAAACTACGCATTATTTCACTGGAAGCGGTGTATGGTCTAGTTTCGAGTCATAGTGGTGAAATATCGAGGCGCTGGATGAAATATCGCGAATTTCACCCCATACGTCGGCTTTAACGTTAAAGTACGAATTATATCACTGGAATCGGTGTATGGTCTAGTTTCGAGTCATAGTGGTGAAATATCGAGGCGCTGGATGAAATATTGCGAATTTACCGATTTACGTCGACTTTAACTTTAAACTACACATGATATCACTGGAATCCATGTCTGCCCTAGTGTCGGGTCACATTAGTGGAATATTGCGGCGCTTGCTGAAATATTGCGAATTTCCGGTCATACGTCGACTTTAACGTTAAACTACGCATTATAACACTGGAATCGCTGTGTGGCCTAGTTTCGAGTCACATAAGTTTAATATTGTGGCGCTTGCTGGAATATTTCGAATTTCCCGTCATACGTCGACTTTAACTTTAAACTACTCATGATATCACTGGAACCGCTGTATGGCGTAGTTTCGAGTCACATTAGTGAAATATTGCGGCGCTTGCTGAATTATTGAGAATTTCCCGTTACACGTCGACTTTAACGTTAAACTACGCATTATTTCACTGGAATCGGTGTATGGTCTAGTTTCGAGTCATAGTGGTGAAATATCGAGGCGCTGGATGAAATATTGCGAATTTCACGTCATACGTCGGCTTTAACGTTAAAGTACGCATTATATCACTGGAATCTATGTCTGCCCTAGTGTCGAGTCAAATTAGTGGAATATGGCGGCGCTTGCTGAAATATTGCGAATTTCCTGTCACACGTCGGCTTTAACGTTAAAGTACGCATTATATCACTGGAATCGATGTATGGCCTATTTTCGAGTCACATTAGTGAAATATTGCGGCGCTTGCTGAATTATTGCGAATTTCCCGTTATACGTCGACTTTAACGTTAAACTACGCATTATTTCAGTGGAATCGGTGTATGGTCTAGTTTCGAGTCATAGTGGTGAAATATCGAGGCGCTGGATGAAATATTGCGAATTTCACGTCATACGTCGGCTTTAACGTTAAACTACGCATTATAACACTGGAATCGCTGTATGGCCTAGTTTCGAGCCATACGAGTGAAATATCGTGGCGCTGGATGAAATATTGCGAATTTACCGATTTACGTCGACTTTAACTTTAAACTACGCAAGATATCACTGGAATCGATGTATGGCCTATTTTCGAGTCACATTTGTGGAATATGGCGGCGTTTGCAGAAATATTGCGAATTTCCCGTCACACGTCGACTTTAACGTTAAACTATGCATTATATCACTGGAATCGATGTATGGCCTAGTTTCGAGTCAAGTTAGTGGAATATTGAGGCGCTTGCTGACATATTGCGAATTTCCGTTCATACGTCGACTTTAACGTTAAACTACGCATTATAACACTGGAATCGCTGTGTGGCCTAGTTTCGAGTCACATAAGTTTAATATTGTGGCGCTTGCTGGAATATTTCGAATTTCCCGTCATACGTCGACTTTAACTTTAAACTACTCATGATATCACTGGAACCGCTGTATGGCGTAGTTTCGAGTCACATTAGTGAAATATTGCGGCGCTTGCTGAATTATTGAGAATTTCCCGTTACACGTCGACTTTAACGTTAAACTACGCATTATTTCACAGGAATCGGTGTATGGTCTAGTTTCGAGTCATAGTGGTGAAATATCGAGGCGCTGGATGAAATATTGCGAATTTCACGTCATACGTCGGCTTTAACGTTAAAGTACGAATTATATCACTGGAATCGGTGTATGGTCTAGTTTCGAGTCATAGTGGTGAAATATCGAGGCGCTGGATGAAATATTGCGAATTTCACATCATACGTCGGCTTTAACGTTAAAGTACGCATTATATCACTGGAATCGATGTATGGCCTAGTTACGAGTCAAGTTAGTGGAATATTGCGGCGTCTGCTGACATATTGCGAATTTCCCGTCACACGTCGACTTTAACGTTAAAGTACGCATTATATCACTGGAATCGATGTATGGCCTAGTTTCGAGTAACATTAGTGGAATATGGCGGCGCTTGCAGAAATATTGCGAATTACCAGTCATACGTCGACTTTACCTTAAACTACGCATTATTTCACTGGAATCGGTGTATTGTCTAGTTTCGAGTCATAGTGGTGAAATATCGAGTCACTGGGTGAAATATTGCGAATTTCACGTCATACGTCGGCTTTAACGTTAAAGTACGAATTATATCACTGGAATCGGTGTATGGTCTAGTTTCGAGTCAAGTTAGTGGAATATTGAGGCGCTTGCTGACATATTGCGAATTTCCGTTCATACGTCGACTTTAACGTTAAACTACGCATTATAACACTGGAATCGCTGTGTGGCCTAGTTTCGAGTTACATAAGTTTAATATTGTGGCGCTTGCTGGAATATTTCGAATTTCCCGTCATACGTCGACTTTAACTTTAAACTACTCATGATATCACTGGAATCGCTGTATGGCGTAGTTTCGAGTCACATTAGTGAAACATTCTGGCGCTTGCTGAAATATTGCGAATTTCCCGGCATACGACGACTTGAACGTTAAACTACGCATTATATCACTGCAATCGATGTATGGCCTAGTTTCGAGTCACATTAGTGGAATATGCCGGCGCTTGCTGACATATTGCGATTTTCCGTTCATACGTCGACTTTAACGTTAAAGTACGCATTATATCACTGGAATCGATGTATGGCCTATTTTCGAGACACATTAGTGGAATATGGCGGCGCTTGCTGAAATATTGCGAATTTCCCGGCATACGACGACTTGAACGTTAAACTACGCATTATATCACTGGAATCGATGTATGGCCTAGTTTCGAGTCAAGTTAGTGGAATATTGAGGCGCTTGCTGACATATTGCGAATTTCCGTTCATACGTCGACTTTAACGTTAAACTACGCATTATAACACTGGAATCGCTGTGTGGCCTAGTTTCGAGTCACATAAGTTTAATATTGTGGCGCTTGCTGGAATATTTCGAATTTCCCGTCTTACGTCGACTTTAACTTTAAACTACTCATGATATCACTGGAATCGCTGTATGGCGTAGTTTCGAGTCACATTAGTGAAATATTGCGGCGCTTGCTGAATTATTGAGAATTTCCCGTTACACGTCGACTTTAACGTTAAACTACGCATTATTTCACTGGAATCGGTGTATGGTCTAGTTTCGAGTCATAGTGGTGAAATATCGAGGCGCTGGATGAAATATTGCGAATTTCACGTCATACGTCGGCTTTAACGTTAAAGTACGAATTATATCACTGGAATCGGTGTATGGTCTAGTTTCGAGTCATAGTGGTGAAATATCGAGGCGCTGGATGAAATATTGCGAATTTCACATCATACGTCGGCTTTAACGTTAAAGTACGCATTATATCACTGGAATCGATGTATGGCCTAGTTTCGAGTCAAGTTAGTGGAATATTGCGGCGTCTGCTGACATATTGCGAATTTCCCGTCACACGTCGACTTTAACGTTAAAGTACGCATTATATTACTGGAATCGATGTATGGCCTAGTTTCGAGTAACATTAGTGGAATATGGCGGCGCTTGCAGAAATATTGCGAATTTCCAGTCATACGTCGACTTTACCTTAAACTACGCATTATTTCACTGGAATCGCTGTATGGCCTACTTTCGAGTTATATTAGTGAAATATTCTGACGCTGGAAGAAATATTGCGAATTTCACGTCATACGTCGGATTTAACGTTAAACTACGCATTATTTCACTGGAACTGCCTGTATGGTCTAGTTTCGAGTCATAGTGGAGAAATATCGAGGCGGTGGATGAAATATTGCGAATTTCACGTCATACGTCGTCCTTAACGTTAAACTACGCATTATATCACGGGAATCGATGTATGGCCTTGTTTCGTGTCAAGTTAGTGGAATATTGCGGCGCTTGCTGACATATTGCGAATTTCCGTTCATACGTCGACTTTAACGTTAAACTACGCATTATAACACTGGAATCGCTGTGTGGCCTAGTTTCGAGTCACATAAGTTTAATATTGTGGCGCTTGCTGGAATATTTCGAATTTCCCGTCATACGTCGACTTTAACTTTAAACTACGCATGATATCACTGGAATCGCTGTATAGCCTAGTTTCGAGTCACATTAGTGAAATATTGCGGCGCTT
This sequence comes from Calliopsis andreniformis, assembly GCF_051401765.1. Taxonomy (NCBI): domain Eukaryota; kingdom Metazoa; phylum Arthropoda; class Insecta; order Hymenoptera; family Andrenidae; genus Calliopsis; species Calliopsis andreniformis. The sequence continues at coordinate 253,439 of NW_027480756.1, read as the reverse complement.
GCTGAATTATTGCGAAATTGCCGTTACACGTCGACCTTAACGTTAAACTACGCATTATTTCACTGGAATCGGTATATGATCTAGTTTCGAGCCATAGTGGTGAAATATCGAGGCGCTGGATGAAATATTGCGAATTTCACGTCATACGTCGGCTTTAACGTTAAAGTACGCATTATATCACTGGAATCGATGTCTGCCCTAGTGTCGAGTCACATTAGTGGAATATGGCGGCGCTTGCTGAAATATTGCGAATTTCCTGTCACACGTCGGCTTTAACGTTAAAGTACGCATTATATCACTGGAATCGATGTATGGCCTAGTTTCGAGTCACATTAGTGGAATATGCCGGCGCTTGCTGACATATTGCGATTTTCCGTTCATACGTCGACTTTAACGTTAAACTACGCATTATTTCACTGGAATCGCTGTATGGCCTAGTTTCGAGTCATACGAGTGAAATATCGTGTCGCTGGATGAAATATTGCGAATTTACCGATTTACGTTGACTTTAACATTAAACTTCGCAAGATATCACTGGAATCGATGTATGGCCTATTTTCGAGACACATTAGTGGAATATGGCGGCGCTTGCTGAAATATTGCGAATTTCCCGGCATACCACGACTTGAACGTTAAACTACGCATTATATCACTGGAATCGATGTATGGCCTAGTTTCGAGTCAAGTTAGTGTAATATTGAGGCGCTTGCTGACATATTGCGAATTTCCGTTCATACGTCGACTTTAACGTTAAACTACGCATTATAACACTGGAATCGCTGTGTGGCCTAGTTTCGAGTCACATAAGTTTAATATTGTGGCGCTTGCTGGAATATTTCGAATTTCCCGTCATACGTCGACTTTAACTTTAAACTACTCATGATATCACTCGAATCGCTGTATGGCGTAGTTTCGAGTCACATTAGTGAAATATTGCGGCGCTTGCTGAATTATTGAGAATTTCCCGTTACACGTCGACTTTAACGTTAAACTACGCATTATTTCACTGGAATCGGTGTATGGTCTAGTTTCGAGTCATAGTGGTGAAATATCGAGGCGCTGGATGAAATATTGCGAATTTCACGTCATACGTCGGCTTTAACGTTAAACTACGCATTCTAACACAGGTATCGCTGTATGGCCTAGTTTCAAGCCATACGAGTGAAATATCGTGGCGCTGGATGAAATATTGCGAATTTACCGATTTACGTCGACTTTAACTTTAAACTACGCAAGATATCACTGGAATCGATGTATGGCCTATTTTCGAGTCACATTAGTGGAATATGGCGGCGTTTGCAGAAATATTGCGAATTTCCCGTCACACGTCGACTTTAACGTTAAACTATGCATTATATCACTGGAATCGATGTATGGCCTAGTTTCGAGTCAAGTTAGTGGAATATTGAGGCGCTTGCTGACATATTGCGAATTTCCGTTCATACGTCGACTTTAACGTTAAACTACGCATTATTTCACTGGAATCGCTGTATGGCCTAGTTTCGAGTCATATTAGTGAAATATTCTGACGCTGGAAGAAATATTGCGAATTTCACGTCATACGTCGGATTTAACGTTAAACTACGCATTATTTCACTGGAACTGCCTGTATGGTCTAGTTTCGAGTCATATTGGTGAAATATCGAGGCGCTGGATGAAATATTGCGAATTTCACATCATACGTCGGCTTTAACGTTAAAGTACGCATTAGGTCACTGGAATCGATGTATGGCCTAGTTTCGAGTCAAGTTAGTGGAATATTGCGGCGCTTGCTGACATATTGCTAAATTCCGGTCACACGTCGACTTTAACGGTAAAGTACGCATTATATCACTGGAATCGGCGTATGGTCTAGTTTTGAGTCATAGTGGTGAAATATCGAGGCGCTGGATGGAAATATTGCGAATTTCACATCATACGTCGGCTTTAACGTTAAAGTACGCATTATGTCACTGGAATCGATGTATGGCCTAGTTTCGAGTCAAGTTAGTGGAATATTGCGGCGCTTGCCGACATATTGCGAATTTCCGTTCATACGTCGACTTTAACGTTAAACTACGCATTATAACACTGGAATCGCTGTGTGGCCTAGTTTCGAGTCACATAAGTTTAATATTGTGGCGCTTGCTGGAATATTTCGAATTTCCCGTCATACGTCGACTTTAACTTTAAACTACTCATGATATCACTGGAATCGCTGTATGGCGTAGTTTCGAGTCACATTAGTGAAATATTGCGGCGCTTGCTGAATTATTGAGAATTTCCCGTTACACGTCGACTTTAATGTTAAACTACGCATTATTTCACTGGAATCGGTGTATGGTCTAGTTTCGAGTCATAGTGGTGAAATTTCGAGGAGCTGTATGAAATATTGCGAATTTCACGTCATACGTCGGCTTTAACGTTAAAGTACGCATTGTATCACTGGAATCAATGTATAGCCTAGTTTCGAGTCACATTAGTGGCATATGGCGGCGCTTGCTGAAATATTGCGAATTTCCCGTCACACGTCGACTTTAACGTTAAACTACGCATTATTTCACTGCAATCGGTGTATGGTCTAGTTTCGAGTCATAGTGGTGAAATATCGAGGCGCTGGATGAAATATTGCGAATTTCACGTCATACGTCGGCTTTAACGTTAAAGTACGAATTATATCACTGGAATCGGTGTATGGTCTAGTTTCGAGTCATAGTGGTGAAATATCGAGGCGCTGGATGAAATATTGCGAATTTCACGTCATACGTCGGCTTTAACGTTAAAGTACGCATTATATCACTGGAATCGATGTATGGCCTAGTTTCGAGTCAAGTTAGTGGAATATTGCGGCGTCTGCTGACATATTGCGAATTTCCCGTCACACGTCGACTTTAACGTTAAAGTACGCATTATATCACTGGAAACGATGCATGGCCTAGTTTCAAGTAACATTAGTGGAATATGGCGGCGCTTGCAGAAATATTGCGAATTTCCAGTCATACGTCGACTTTAACTTTAAACTACGCATGATATCACTGGAATCGCTGTATGGCCTAGTTTCGAGTCACATTAGTGAAATATTGCGGCGCTTGCTGAATTATTGCGAATTTCCCGTTATACGTCGACTTTAACGTTAAACTACGCATTATTTCAGTGGAATCGGTGTATGGTCTAGTTTCGAGTCATAGTGGTGAAATATCGAGGCGCTGGATGAAATATTGCGAATTTCACGTCATACGTCGGCTTTAACGTTAAACTACGCATTATAACACTGGAATCGCTGTATGGCCTAGTTTCGAGTCATACGAGTGAAATATCGTGGCGCTGGATGAAATATTGCGAATTTACCGATTTACGTCGACTTTAACATTAAACTTCGCAAGATATCACTGGAATCGATGTATGGCCTGTTTTCGAGTCACATTAGTGGAATATGGCGGCGCTTGCAGAAATATTGCGAATTTCCCGTCACACGTCGACTTTAACGTTAAACTACGCATTATTTCACTGGAATCGGTGTATGGTCTAGTTTTGAGTCATAGTGGTGAAATATCGAGGCGCTGGATGAAATATTGCGAATTTCACATCATACGTCGGCTTTAACGTTAAAGTACGCATTATGTCACTGGAATCGATGTATGGCCTAGTTTCGAGTCAAGTTAGTGGAATATTGCGGCGCTTGCTGACATATTGCGAATTTCCGTTCATACGTCGACTTTAACGTTAAACTACGCATTATAACACTGGAATCGCTGTGTGGCCTAGTTTCGAGTCACATAAGTTTAATATTGTGGCGCTTGCTGGAATATTTCGAATTTCCCGTCATACGTCGACTTTAACTTTAAACTACTCATGATATCACTGGAACCGCTGTATGCCGTAGTTTCGAGTCACATTAGTGAAATATTGCGGCGCTTGCTGAATTATTGAGAATTTCCCGTTACACGTCGACTTTAACGTTAAACTACGCATTATTTCACTGGAATCGGTGTACGGTCTAGTTTCGAGTCATAGTGGTGAAATATCGAGGCGCTGGATGAAATATTGCGAATTTCACGTCATACGTCGGCTTTAACGTTAAAGTGCGCATTATATCACTGGAATCGATGTATGGCCTAGTTTCGAGTCAAGTTAGTGGAATATTGCGGCGTCTGCTGACATATTGCGAATTTCCCGTCACACGTCGACTTTAACGTTAAACTACGCATTATTTCACTGGAATCGGTGTATGATCTAGTTTCGAGTCATAGTGGTGAAATATCGAGGCGCTGGATGAAATATTGCGAATTTCACGTCATACGTCGGCTTTAACGTTAAAGTACGCATTATATCACTGGAATCGATGTCTGCCCTAGTGTCGAGTCACATTAGTGGAATATGGCGGCGCTTGCTGAAATATTGCGAATTTCCTGTCACACGTCGGCTTTAACGTTAAAGTACGCATTATATCACTGGAATCGATGTATGGCCTAGTTTCGAGTCACATTAGTGGAATATGCCGGCGCTTGCTGACATATTGCGATTTTCCGTTCATACGTCGACTTTAACGTTAAACTACGCATTATTTCACTGGAATCGCTGTATGGCCTAGTTTCGAGTCATACGAGTGAAATATCGTGGCGCTGTATGAAATATTGCGAATTTACCGATTTACGTCGACTTTAACATTAAACTTCGCAAGATATCACTGGAATCGATGTATGGCCTATTTTCGAGACACATTAGTGGAATATGGCGGCGCTTGCTGAAATATTTCGAATTTCCCGGCATACCACGACTTGAACGTTAAACTACGCATTATATCACTGGAATCGATGTATGGCCTAGTTTCGAGTCAAGTTAGTGGAATATTGAGGCGCTTGCTGACATATTGCGAATTTCCGTTCATACGTCGACTTTAACGTTAAACTACGCATTATAACACTGGAATCGCTGTGTGGCCTAGTTTCGAGTCACATAAGTTTAATATTGTGGCGCTTGCTGGAATATTTCGAATTTCCCGTCATAGGTCGACTTTAACTTTAAACTACTCATGATATCACTGGAATCGCTGTATGGCGTAGTTTCGAGTCACATTAGTGAAATATTGCGGCGCTTGCTGAATTATTGAGAATTTCCCGTTACACGTCGACTTTAACGTTAAACTACGCATTATTTCACTGGAATCGCTGTATGGTCTAGTTTCGAGTCATAGTGGTGAAATATCGAGGCGCTGGATGAAATATTGCGAATTTCACGTCATACGTCGGCTTTAACGTTAAACTACGCATTATAACACAGGAATCGCTGTATGGCCTAGTTTCGAGCCACACAAGTGAAATATCGTGGCGCTGGATGAAATATTGCGAATTTACCGATTTACGTCGACTTTAACTTTAAACTACGCAAGATATCACTGGAATCGATGTATGGCCTATTTTCGAGTCACATTAGTGGAATATGGCGGCGTTTGCAGAAATATTGCGAATTTCCCGTCACACGTCGACTTTAACGTTAAACTATGCATTATATCACTGGAATCGATGTATGGCCTAGTTTCGAGTCAAGTTAGTGGAATATTGAGGCGCTTGCTGACATATTGCGAATTTCCGTTCATACGTCGACTTTAACGTTAAACTACGCATTATAACACTGGAATCGCTGTGTGGCCTAGTTTCGAGTCACATAAGTTTAATATTGTGGCGCTTGCTGGAATATTTCGAATTTCCCGTCATACGTCGACTTTAACTTTAAACTACTCATGATATCACTGGAACCGCTGTATGGCGTAGTTTCGAGTCACATTAGTGAAATATTGCGGCGCTTGCTGAATTATTGAGAATTTCCCGTTACACGTCGACTTTAACGTTAAACTACGCATTATTTCACTGGAATCGGTGTACGGTCTAGTTTCGAGTCATAGTGGTGAAATATCGAGGCGCTGGATGAAATATTGCGAATTTCACGTCATACGTCGGCTTTAACGTTAAAGTACGAATTATATCACTGAGAATCGGTGTATGGTCTAGTTTCGGGTCATAGTGGTGAAATATCGAGGCGCTGGATGAAATATTGCGAATTTCACGTCATACGTCGGCTTTAACGTTAAAGTACGCATTATATCACTGGAATCGATGTATGGCCTAGTTTCGAGTCAAGTTAGTGGAATATTGCGGCGTCTGCTGACATATTGCGAATTTCCCGTCACACGTCGACTTTAACGTTAAAGTACGCATTATATCACTGGAATCGATGTATGGCCTAGTTTCGAGTAACATTAGTGGAATATGGCGGCGCTTGCAGAAATATTGCGAATTTCCAGTCATACGTCGACTTTACCTTAAACTACGCATTATTTCACTGGAATCGCTGTATGGCCTAGTTTCGAGTTATATTAGTGGAATATTCTGACGCTGGAAGAAATATTGCGAATTTCACGTCATACGTCGGATTTAACGTTAAACTACGCATTATTTCACTGGAACTGCCTGTATGGTCTAGTTTCGAGTCATAGTGGAGAAATATCGAGGCGGTGGATGAAATATTGCGAATTTCACGTCATATGTCGTCCTTAACGTTAAACTATGCATTATATCACGGGAATCGATGTATGGCCTTGTTTCGTGTCAAGTTAGTGGAATATTGCGGCGCTTGCTGACATATTGCGAATTTCCGTTCATACGTCGACTTTAACGTTAAACTACGCATTATAACACTGGAATCGCTGTGTGGCCTAGTTTCGAGTCACATAGGTTTAATATTGTGGCGCTTGCTGGAATATTGCGAATTTCACATCATACGTCGGCTTTAACGTTAAAGTACGCATTATGTCACTGGAATCGATGTATGGCCTAGTTTCGAGTCAAGTTAGTGGAATACTGCGGCGCTTGCTGACATATTGCGAATTTCCGGTCATACGTCGACTTTAACGTTAAAGTACGCATTATATCACTGGAATCGGTGTATGGCCTATTTTCGAGACACATTAGTGGAATATGGCGGCGTTTGCAGAAATATTGCGAATTTCCCGGCATACGACGACTTGAACGTTAAACTACGCATTATATCACTGGAATCGATGTATGGCCTAGTTTCGAGTCAAGTTAGTGGAATATTGAGGCGCTTGCTGACATATTGCGAATTTCCGTTCATACGTCGACTTTAACGTTAAACTACACATTATAACACTGGAATCGCTGTGTGGCCTAGTTTCGAGTCACATAAGTTTAATATTGTGGCGCTTGCTGGAATATTTCGAATTTCCCGTCATACGTCGACTTTAACTTTAAACTACTCATGATATCACTGCAATCGCTGTATGGCGTAGTTTCGAGTCACATTAGTGAAATATTGCGGCGCTTGCTGAATTATTGCGAATTTCCCGTTATACGTCGACTTTAACGTTAAACTACGCATTATTTCAGTGGAATCGGTGTATGGTCTAGTTTCGAGTCATAGTGGTGAAGTATCGAGGCGCTGGATGAAATATTGCGAATTTCACGTCATACGTCGGCTTTAACGTTAAACTACGCATTATAACACTGGAATCGCTGTATGGCCTAGTTTCGAGTCATACGAGTGAAATATCGTGGCGCTGGATGAAATATTGCGAATTTACCGAATTACGTCGACTTTAACATTAAACTTCGCAAGATATCACTGGAATCGATGCATGGCCTGTTTTCGAGTCACATTAGTGGAATATGGCGGCGCTTGCAGAAATATTGCGAATTTCCCGTCACACGTCGACTTTAACGTTAAACTACGCATTATTTCACTGGAATCGGCGTATGGTCTAGTTTTGAGTCATAGTGGTGAAATATCGAGGCGCTGGATGAAATATTGCGAATTTCACATCATACGTCGGCTTTAACGTTAAAGTACGCATTATGTCACTGGAATCGATGTATGGCCTAGTTTCGAGTCAAGTTAGTGGAATATTGCGGCGCTTGCCGACATATTGCGAATTTCCGTTCATACGTCGACTTTAACGTTAAACTACGCATTATAACACTGGAATCGCTGTGTGGCCTAGTTTCGAGTCACATAAGTTTAATATTGTGGCGCTTGCTGGAATATTTCGAATTTCCCGTCATACGTCGACTTTAACTTTAAACTACTCATTATATCACTGGAATCGATGTATGGCCTAGTTTCGAGTCACATTAGTGGAATATGCCGGCGCTTGCTGACATGTTGCGATTTTCCGTTCATATGTCGACTTTAACGTTAAACTACGCATTATTTCACTGGAATCGCTGTATGGCCTAGTTTCGAGTCATACGAGTGAAATATCGTGGCGCTGGATGAAATATTGCGAATTTACCGATTTACGTCGACTTTAACATTAAACTTCGCAAGATATCACTGGAATCGATGTATGGCCTATTTTCGAGACACATTAGTGGAATATGGCGGCGCTTGCTGAAATATTTGGAATTTCCCGGCATACCACGACTTGAACGTTAAACTACGCATTATATCACTGGAATCGATGTATGGCCTAGTTTCGAGTCAAGTTAGTGGAATATTGAGGCGCTTGCTGGCATATTGCGAATTTCCGTTCATACGTCGACTTTAACGTTAAACTACGCATTATAACACTGGAATCGCTGTGTGGCCTAGTTTCGAGTCACATAAGTTTAATATTGTGGCGCTTGCTGGAATATTTCGAATTTCCCGTCATACGTCGACTTTAACTTTAAACTACTCATGATATCACTGGAATCGCTGTATGGCGTAGTTTCGAGTCACATTAGTGAAATATTGCGGCGCTTGCTGAATTATTGAGAATTTCCCGTTACACGTCGACTTTAACGTTAAACTACGCATTATTTCACTGGAATCGCTGTATGGTCTAGTTTCGAGTCATAGTGGTGAAATATCGAGGCGCTGGATGAAATATTGCGAATTTCACGTCATACGTCGGCTTTAACGTTAAACTACGCATTATAACACAGGAATCGCTGTATGGCCTAGTTTCGAGCCACACGAGTGAAATATCGTGGCGCTGGATGAAATATTGCGAATTTACCGATTTACGTCGACTTTAACTTTAAACTGCGCAAGATATCACTGGAATCGATGTATGGCCTATTTTCGAGTCAAATTAGTGGAATATGGCGGCGTTTGCAGAAATATTGCGAATTTCCCGTCACACGTCGACTTTAACGTTAAACTACGCATTATTTCACTGGAATCGCTGTATGGCCTAGTTTCGAGGTATATTAGTGAAATATTCTGACGCTGGAAGAAATATTGCGAATTTCACGTCATACGTCGACTTTAACGTTAAACTACGCATTATAACACTGGAATCGCTGTGTGGCCTAGTTTCGAGTCACATAAGTTTAATATTGTGGCGCTTGCTGGAATATTTCGAATTTCCCGTCATACGTCGACTTTAACTTTAAACTACTCATGATATCACTGGAACCGCTGTATGGCCTAGTTTCGAGTAACATTAGTGGAATATGGCGGCGCTTGCAGAAATATTGCGAATTTCCAGTCATATGTCGACTTTACCTTAAACTACGCATTATTTCACTGGAATCGCTGTATGGCCTAGTTTCGAGTTATATTAGTGAAATATTCTGACGCTGGAAGAAATATTGCGAATTTCACGTCATACGTCGGATTTAACGTTAAACTACGCATTATTTCACTGGAACTGCCTGTATGGTCTAGTTTCGAGTCATAGTGGAGAAATATCGAGGCGGTGGATGAAATATTGCGAATTTCACGTCATATGTCGTCCTTAACGTTAAACTATGCATTATATCACGGGAATCGATGTATGGCCTTGTTTCGTGTCAAGTTAGTGGAATATTGCGGCGCTTGCTGACATATTGCGAATTTCCGTTCATACGTCGACTTTAACGTTAAACTACGCATTATAACACTGGAATCGCTGTGTGGCCTAGTTTCGAGTCACATAGGTTTAATATTGTGGCGCTTGCTGGAATATTGCGAATTTCACATCATACGTCGGCTTTAACGTTAAAGTACGCATTATGTCACTGGAATCGATGTATGGCCTAGTTTCGAGTCAAGTTAGTGGAATACTGCGGCGCTTGCTGACATATTGCGAATTTCCGGTCATACGTCGACTTTAACGTTAAAGTACGCATTATATCACTGGAATCGGTGTATGGCCTATTTTCGAGACACATTAGTGGAATATGGCGGCGTTTGCAGAAATATTGCGAATTTCCCGTCACACGTCGACTTTAACGTTAAACTACGCATTATTTCACTGGAATCGCTGTATGGCCTAGTTTCGAGGTATATTAGTGAAATATTCTGACGCTGGAAGAAATATTGCGAATTTCACGTCATACGTCGACTTTAACGTTAAACTACGCATTATAACACTGGAATCGCTGTGTGGCCTAGTTTCGAGTCACATAAGTTTAATATTGTGGCGCTTGCTGGAATATTTCGAATTTCCCGTCATACGTCGACTTTAACTTTAAACTACTCATGATATCACTGGAACCGCTGTATGGCGTAGTTTCGAGTCACATTAGTGAAATATTGCGGCGCTTGCTGAATTATTGAGAATTTCCCGTTACACGTCGACTTTAACGTTAAACTACGCATTATTTCACTGGAATCGGTGTACGGTCTAGTTTCGAGTCATAGTGGTGAAATATCGAGGCGCTGGATGAAATATTGCGAATTTCACGTCATACGTCGGCTTTAACGTTAAAGTACGAATTATATCACTGGAATCGGTGTATGGTCTAGTTTCGAGTCATAGTGGTGAAATATCGAGGCGCTGGATGAAATATTGCGAATTTCACGTCATACGTCGGCTTTAACGTTAAAGTACGCATTATATCACTGGAATCGATGTATGGCCTAGTTTCGAGTCAAGTTAGTGGAATATTGCGGCGTCTGCTGACACATTGCGAATTTCCCGTCACACGTCGACTTTAACGTTAAAGTACGCATTATATCACTGGAATCGATGTATGGCCTAGTTTCGAGTAACATTAGTGGAATATGGCGGCGCTTGCAGAAATATTGCGAATTTCCAGTCATACGTCGACTTTACCTTAAACTACGCATTATTTCACTGGAATCGCTGTATGGCCTAGTTTCGAGTTATATTTGTGAAATATTCTGACGCTGGAAGAAATATTGCGAATTTCACGTCATACGTCGGATTTAACGTTAAACTACGCATTATTTCACTGGAACTGCCTGTATGGTCTAGTTTCGAGTCATAGTGGAGAAATATCGAGGCGGTGGATGAAATATTGCGAATTTCACGTCATATGTCGTCCTTAACGTTAAACTATGCATTATATCACGGGAATCGATGTATGGCCTTGTTTCGTGTCAAGTTAGTGGAATATTGCGGCGCTTGCTGACATATTGCGAATTTCCGTTCATACGTCGACTTTAACGTTAAACTACGCATTATAACACTGGAATCGCTGTGTGGCCTAGTTTCGAGTCACATAAGTTTAATATTGTGGCGCTTGCTGGAATATTGCGAATTTCACATCATACGTCGGCTTTAACGTTAAAGTACGCATTATGTCACTGGAATCGATGTATGGCCTAGTTTCGAGTCAAGTTAGTGGAATACTGCGGCGCTTGCTGACATACTGCGAATTTCCGGTCATACGTCGACTTTAACGTTAAAGTACGCATTATATCACTGGAATCGGTGTATGGCCTATTTTCGAGACACATTAGTGGAATATGGCGGCGCTTGCTGAAATATTGCGAATTTCCCGGCATACGACGACTTGAACGTTAAACTACGCATTATATCACTGGAATCGATGTATGGCCTAGTTTCGAGTCAAGTTAGTGGAATATTGAGGCGCTTGCTGACATATTGCGAATTTCCGTTCATACGTCGACTTTAACGTTAAACTACGCATTATAACACTGGAATCGCTGTGTGGCCTAGTTTCGAGTCACATAAGTTTAATATTGTGGCGCTTGCTGGAATATTGCGAATTTCACATCATACGTCGGCTTTAACGTTAAAGTACGCATTATGTCCCTGGAATCGATGTATGGCCTAGTTTCGAGTCAAGTTAGTGGAATACTGCGGCGCTTGCTGACATATTGCGAATTTCCGGTCATACGTCGACTTTAACGTTAAAGTACGCATTATATCACTGGAATCGGTGTATGGCCTATTTTCGAGACACATTAGTGGAATATGGCGGCGCTTGCTGAAATATTGCGAATTTCCCGGCATACGACGACTTGAACGTTAAACTACGCATTATATCACTGGAATCGGTGTATGGCCTAGTTTCGAGTCAAGTTAGTGGAATATTGAGGCGCTTGCTGACATATTGCGAATTTCCGTTCATACGTCGACTTTAACGTTAAACTACGCATTATAACACTGGAATCGCTGTGTGGCCTAGTTTCGAGTCACATAAGTTTAATATTGTGGCGCTTGCTGGAATATTTCGAATTTCCCGTCATACGTCGACTTTAACTTTAAACTACTCATGATATCACTGGAATCGCTGTATGGCGTAGTTTCGAGTCACATTAGTGAAATATTGCGGCGCTTGCTGAATTATTGAGAATTTCCCGTTACACGTCGACTTTAACGTTAAACTACGCATTATCTCACTGGAATCGGTGTATGGTCTAGTTTCGAGTCATAGTGGTGAAATATCGAGGCGCTGGATGAAATATTGCGAATTTCACGTCATACGTCGGAATTAACGTTAAACTACGCATTATTTCACTGGAACTGCCTGTATGGTCTACTTTCGAGTCATAGTTGAGAAATATCGAGACGGTGGATGAAATATTGCGAATTTCACGTCATACGTCGTCTTTAAAGTTAAACTACGCATTATACCACTGGAATCGATGTATGGCCTAGTTTCGAGTCAAGTTAGTGGAATATTGCGGCGCTTGCTGACATATTGCGAATTTCCGTTCATACGTCGACTTTAACGCTAAACTACGCATTATAACACTGCAATCGCTGTATGGCCTAGTTTCGAGTCATACGCGTGAAATATCGTGGCGCTGGATGAAATATTGCGAATTTACCGATTTACGTCGACTTTAACTTTAAACCACGCAAGATATCACTGGAATCGATGTATGGCCTATTTTCGAGTCACATTAGTGGAATATAGCGGCGCTTGCAGAAATATTGCGAATTTCCCGTCACACGTCGACTTTAACGTTAAACTACGCATTATTTCACTGGAATCGGTGTATGGTCTAGTTTTGAGTCATAATGGTGAAATATCGAGGCGCTGGATGAAATATTGCGAATTTCACGTCATACGTCGGCTATAACGTTAAAGTACGCATTGTATCACTGGAAACGATGCATGGCCTAGTTTCAAGTAACATTAGTGGAATATGGCGGCGCTTGCAGAAATATTGCGAATTTCCAGTCATACGTCGACTTTAACTTTAAACTACGCATGATATCACTGGAATCGCTGTATGGCCTAGTTTCGAGTCACATTAGTGAAATATTGCGGCGCTTGCTGAATTATTGAGAATTTCCCGTTACACGTCGACTTTAACGTTAAACTACGCATTATTTCACTGGAATCGGTGTATGGTCTAGTTTCGAGTCATAGTTGTGAAATATCGAGGCGCTGGATGAAATATTGCGAATTTCACGTCATACGTCGGCTTTAACGTTAAAGTACGAATTATATCACTGGAATCGGTGTATGGTCTAGTTTCGAGTCATAGTGGTGAAATATCGAGGCGCTGGATGAAATATTGCGAATTTACCGATTTACGTCGACTTTAACTTTAAACTACACATGATATCACTGGAATCCATGTCTGCCCTAGTGTCGGGTCACATTAGTGGAATATTGCGGCGCTTGCTGAAATATTGCGAATTTCCGGTCATACGTCGACTTTAACGTTAAACTACGCATGATATCACTGGAATCGCTATATGGCCTAGTTTCGGATCACATTAGTTTAATATTGTGGCGCTTGCTGGAATATTTCGAATTTCCCGTTATACGCCGACCTTAACTTTAAACTACGCATGATATCACTGGAATCGCTGTATGGCCTAGTTTCGAGTCACATTAGTGAAATATTGCGGCGCTTGCTGAATTATTGCGAATTTCCCGTTATACGTCGAGTTTACTTTAAACTACGCATTATTCCACTGGAATCGCAGTATGGCCTAGTTTCGAGTCATATTAGTGAAATATTGTGGCGCTGGGAGAAATATTGCGAATTTCACGTTATACGTCGGCTTAATCGTTAAAGTACGCATTATATCACTCGAATCGGTGTATGGTCTAGTTTCCAGTCATAGTGGTGAAATATCGAGGCGCTGGATGAAATATTGCGAATTTACCGATTTACGTCGACTTTAACTTTAAACTACGCAAGATATCACTGGAATCGATGTATAGCCTATTTTCGAGTCACATTAGTGGAATATGGCGGCGTTTGCAGAAATATTGCGAATTTCCCGTTATACGTCGTCTTTACCTTAAAATACGCATTATTCCACTGGAATCGCTGTATGGCCTAGTTTCGAGTCATATTAGTGAAATATTGTGGCGCTGGGAGAAATATTGCGAATTTCACGTTATACGTCGGCTTAATCGTTAAAGTACGCATTATATCACTCGAATCGGTGTATGGTCTAGTTTCGAGTCATAGTGGTGAAATATCGAGGCGCTGGATGAAATATTGCGAATTTACCGATTTACGTCGACTTTAACGTTAAACTACGCATGATATCACTGGAATCGCTATATGGCCTAGTTTCGGATCACATTAGTTTAATATTGTGGCGCTTGCTGGAATATTTCGAATTTCCGTCATACGCCGACCTTAACTTTAAACTACGCATTATTTCACTGGAACTGCCTGTATGGTCTAGTTTCGAGTCATAGTGGAGAAATATCGAGGCGGTGGATGAAATATTGCGAATTTCACGTCATACGTCGACTTTAACGTTAAACTACGCATTATTTCACTGCAATCGGTGTATGGTCTAGTTTCGAATCATAGCGGTGAAATATCGAGGCGCTGGATGAAATATAGCGAATTTCACGTCATACGTCGACTTTAACGTTAAACTACGCATTATATCACTGGAATCGATGTATGGCCTATTTTCGAGTCACATTAGTGGAATATGGCGGCGCTTGCAGAAATATTGCGAATTTACCGTCACACGTCAACTTTAACGTTAAACTACGCATTATTTCACTGGAATCGGTGTATGGTCTAGTTTTGAGTCATAGTTTTCAAATATCGAGGCGCTGGATGAAATATTGCGAATTTCACGTCATACGTCGGCTTTATCGTTAAAGTACGCATTATATCACTGGAATCGATGTATGGCCTATTTTCGGGACACATTAGTGGAATATGGCGGCGCTGGCTGAAATATTGCGAATTTCCCGTTATACGTCGACTTTAACGTTCAACTACGCATTATTTCACTGGAATCGGTGTATGGTCTAGTTTCGAGTCATAGTGGTGAAATATTGAGGCGCTGGATGAAATATTGCGAATTTCACGTCATACGTCGGCTTTAACGTTAAACTACGCATTATATCACTGGAATCGATGTATGGCCTAGTTTCGAGTCACGTTAGTGGCTTATGGCGGCGCTTGCGGAAATATTGCGAATTTCCTGTCACACGTCGGCTTTAACGTTAAAGTACGCATTATATCACTGGAATCGATGTATGGCCTAGTTTCGAGTCACATTAGTGGAATATGCCGGCGCTTGCTGACATATTGCGATTTTCCGTCCATACGTCGACTTTAACGTTAAACTACGCATTATAACTCTGGAATCGCTGTATGGCCTAGTTTCGAGTCACACGAGTGAAATCTCGTGGCGCTGGATGAAATATTGCGAATTTCACGTCATACGTCGGCTTTAACGTTAAAGTACGCATTATATCACTGGAATCGATATATAGCCTAGTTTCGAGTCACACTAGTGGAATATGTCGGCGCTTGCAGAAATATTGCGAATTTCCCGTCATACGTCGACTTTAACTTCAAACTACGTATGATATCACTGGGATCGCTGTATGGCCTAGTTTCGTATCACATTAGTGAAATATTGCGGCACTTGCTGAATTATTGCGAATTTCCCGTTATACGTCGACTTTAACGTTAAACTACGCATTATTTCACTGGAATCGGTGTATGGTCTAGTTTCGAGTCATAGAGGTGAAATATCGTGGCGCTGGATGAAATATTGCGCATTTCACGTCATACGTCGCTTTAACGTTAAAGTACGCATTATATCACTGGAATCCGTGTATAGCCTAGTTTCGAGTCATACGAGTGAAATATCGCGGCAGTGGATGAAATATGATAGCCCAAATGATCATAGTAATAGTTATGCTAAATATAATAATCGTAACAATCGTAAAACTAAACAGAATAATGATGGAAATAATTTTAATAAGCATTATTATAGCCACAATAATCATAATAATCATAATAGCCACTATAATCTTAATGATGAATCACAATATTCATCATAATCATACTAAGAACCATAATAATCATAATAATCATAATAATGAACATAATAAACTTGGAAATAATCATAATAACAGGTATAATAGCCATAATAAACATACTAATCATAGTAGCCATAATAATATGTATGATTATAACAATAATCATACTAACAACCATAATAATCATATTAATCGTCGTACTAACCACAATCATCATAATAATCATAATAATAATGATAATAATCACTGCAACAACCATAATAGCCCTGATAATCACAGTAATAGCTTTACTATCTCTAATAATCGTAACAATCGTAATAATAAACCGAATAATCATGGTAATAACCTTAATAATCATTATTATAGCCATAATAATCATAATAATCATAATAGCCACTATAGTCTTAATTATGAATCATAATACTCATCATAATCATACTAAGAACCATAATAATCATAATAATCAACATAGCCACTAAATTCTTAATGATGAATCATAAAATTCATCATAATCACACTAAGAACCATAATAGCCATAATAATCATAGTATTAGTCGTACTATCTATAATAATAGTAGCAATCGTATTAATAAACAGAATAATCCTGGAAATAATCTTAATAATCACTATTATAGCCATAATAATCATAATAATCATAATAGTCACTATAATCTTAATGATGAATCATAATATTCATCATAATCATACTAAGAAGCATAATAATCATAATAATAATAATAATAACCATAATAAATTTGGAACTAATCAAAACAACCAGTGTAATAGCCATAATAACCATAGTAATCGTAGTAGCCATAATAATCTGAATGATGATCACAACAATCATACTAACAAACATAATAATCACAGTAGTCGTCGTAATAACCACAATTATCATAATAGGCATAGTAACAATGGTAATAATCACAGCAACAACAATGATAGTCATAATAATCATAGTAGTAGTTACACTAGCTATAATAATCGTTACAATCGCAATAATAAACAGAATAATCCTGGAAATAAACTTATTAATCATTAATATAGCCATAATAATCGTAATAATAATAATAGCCACTATAATCTTAATGATGAATTATAATATTCATCATAGTCATACTAAGAACCATAATAATAATAATAATAACCATAATAAACTCGGAAATAATCGTAATGACCAGTATAATTGCCATAAAAAACATAATAATCATAATAGCCATAATAATCTGAATGATAATCATAATAACCATACTATCAACCATAATAATCTGAATGATAATCATAATAAACATACTATAAACGTTAATAATCATAGCAATCGTCATAATAACCTCAACAATCATAACAATCGTAATAAGAATCATAATAATCATAGCAACAATCATAATAGACGTAATAATCTAGTTATAGTTATACTAACTATAATAATCGTATCAATCGTAATAATAAACAGAATAATCATCGGAATGACCTTAATAATCATTATTATAGCCCTTATAATCGTAACAAGCATAATCACCATAATAATCTTAGCGATGATCATAATATACGTCATAATCATACTGAGAAACATAATAATCATAATCATCATAATAATAACCATAATAAACTTGGAAAAGTCATAATAACCGTTATAATAGCCATAACAACCATAATAATCATAATAGCTATAATAATCTGAATGATAACCCTAATAACAATACTATCAACCATAATAAATATAGTAATCGTCATAATAACTACAATAATCATAATAATCATAATAATAATCATAATAATCATAGCGACAAGCACAACAGCCATAATAATCATAGTAATAGTTACACTAACCATAATAGCCGTAGCAATCGTAATAATAAACAGACTGATGATCATAGATACCAATGATTATTATGGTTATTATGACCGTAGGTATGGTTATTATGATTGTAATCATTATTGTGGTTATTATCAAGATTACTATGATTATTACTGTTGATAGTGTGGTTATTATGATCATCACTCGGATTATGATGGCAATTATGATTACTAAGGTTATTATGGCTACAAGAATGATAACTAAGATTATATCCATGATTATTCTGATTATTATTAAGATCGTTACGATTATTATAGTTAGTGTAACTATGAGTATGGTTATAATGGCTATTGTGCTTGTTGCTATGATTATTATTATGATTCTTAAGATTATTGTGGTTATTATGACGGTTACTATGGGTGTTATGGCCGTTAGTATGATTATTATGACTATCATTTAGCTTATTATGACTAGTATGATTATTATGGTCATTATGGCTATTATACTGGTTATTATGATTGTTTCCATGGTTATTATGGTTATTATTATGATTATTATGGTTACTATGTTTCTTAGTATGATTATGGTGATTATTATGATTGTCATTAAGATTATACTGGTTATGATGATTATTAACATTATTATGGATGTAATAATGATTATTAAGATTATTACCATGATTCTTCTGTTTATTATGAGGATTGTTGCAATTATTATAGTTAGTATAATTATTACTGTGATTATTGTGGCTATTACGGTTGTTGCTATGATTATTATGATTATTAATATGATTATTAAGGTTATTGTGGTTATTAAGACGATTACTATGTTTATTATGGTCGCTAGTATGGAAATTATGATCATGATTCGGATTATTACGGCTATTACGATTATTATGGTTACCATGGCTATTATAACGGTTATTATGATTCTTTCCATGTTTATTATGGTTACTATTATTATTAGGATTATTATGTTTCTAAGTATGATTATGATGAATATTATGATCATTATTAAGATTATTCTGTTTATTATGATTATTAAGATTATTATGGCTACAATAATGACAATTAAGACTATTTCCATGATTATTCTGTTTATTATTACGATTGTTACGGTTATTATAGTTAGTATAACTATTACTATGATAATTACGGCTATTATGATTGTTGCTATGATTATAATGATTATTATTATGATTGTTGTGATTGTTGTGGTTGTTATGACGGTTACTATGATTATTATGGTTGATAGTATGGTTATTATGATTATCATTCAGATTATTATGGCTAATATGATTATTATGGTTTTTATGGCCATTATTATGGTTATTACGATTTTTCCAAGTTTATTATGGTTATTGTTATAATTCCTGTTATTATTGTGTTTCTTAGTATGATTATGATGATAATTATGATCAACACTAAGATTATTATGGTGATTATGATTATTACGATTATTATGGCTATAATAATGATTATTAAGTTTATTTCCATGATTATTCTGTTTATTATTACGATTCTTACGATTATTATAGTTAGTACATCTATTACTATGATTATTACGGATATTATGATTGCTACTATGATTATTATGATTATTATTACGATGGTTATGATTGTTGTACATATTATGAGGATTACTATGATTATTATGGTTGATAGCATGGTTAGTATGGTCATCATTCGGATTACTATGGCTATTAAGATTATTATGGTTATTATGTCTATTATATTGGTTATTATGATCGTTTCCAAGTCTATTATGTTTATTATAATGATTATTATGATTATAATGTTGCTTAGTATTACTGTGAGGGTTATTATGATCATTACTATTATTATTCTGGTTATTATGGTTATTAAGATTATTATGGCTGTAATAACGATTATTAGGTTATTTCCTTGATTATTCTGTTTATTATTACGATGTTATGATTATTACAGTTAGTATAACTATTACTATGACTATTACGGCTATTATGATTGTGCTATGATTATTATGATTATTATTATGATTGTTATGATTGTTGTGGTTATTATGAGGGTTACTATGATTATAATGGTTGATGGCATAGAAATCATGATCATCATTCAGATTACTATAGCTATTATGATTAATACGGTTATCATGGCTATTATAATGGTTACTATGGTTGTTTCCAAGTTTATTATGGTTATTGTCATGTTTATTATCATTATTATTATGATTGTTATGTTTGTTGTGGTGTTTATGACGATTACTATGATTATAATTGTTGATAGCATGGTAATTATGATCATCATTCAGATTAGTATAACTATTATGATTATTATGGTTGTTATGGCTAATATAATGGTTATTATGGCTGTTTCCAAGTCTATTATGGTTATTATCATGATTATTATGATTATTATGTTTCTTAGCATGATTATGACGTATACTATGATCATCAATGACATTCTTATGGTGATTACGACTATTACGATTATTATGGCAATAATAACGATTATTAGGTAATTTCTATGATCATTCTGTTTATTATTACGATGTTATGACTATTACGGTTAGTATAACTATTACTATGATTATTACGACCTATTATGATTGTTGCTATGATAATTATGATTATTCCTATGATTGTTATGATTGTCGTGGTTATCATGACGATTACTATGATTATAATGGTTGATAGCATGGTTATTATGGTCATCATTCGGATTACTATGGCTGTTAAGATTATTATGGTTATTATGTCTATTATATTGGTTATTATGGCTGTTTCCAAGTCTATTATGGTTATTATCATGATTGTTATGATTATTATGTTTCTGAGCATGATTATGACGAATACCATGATCATCAATGACATTCTTATGGTGATTACGACTATTACGATTATTATGGCTATAATAACCATTATTAGGTTTTTTTCCTGATCATTCTGTTTATTATTACGATGTTATGACTATTACGGTTAGTATAACTATTACTATGATTATTACGGCTATTATGATTGTTGCTATGGTAATTATGATTATTATTATGATTTTTATGACTGTTGTGGTTATTATGACGATTACTATGATTATAATGGTTGATAGTATGGTAGTTATGATCATCAGTCAGATTAATATAGCTATAATGGTTATTATGGTTATTATGGCTATTATAATGGTTATTAGGGTTGTTTCCAAGTCTATTATGGTTATTATCATGATTATTATGATTATTATGTTTCCTAGTATGCTTGTGAGAATTATTATGATCATTGTTACGATTATTCTGGTTATAATGGCTATTAAGATTATTATGGTTGTAATAACGAGTATTAGGTTATTTCCATGATTATTCTGTATATTATAACGATGTTATGATTATTACAGTTAGTATAACGATCACTAGGATTATTACGGCTATTATGATTGTTGCTATGATTGTTATGATTGTTGTGGGTATTATGACGATTACTATGATTATAATGGTTGATAGCATGGTTATTATGGTCATCATTCGGATTACTATGGCTATTAAGATTATTATGGTTATTATGTCTATTATATTGGTTATTATGATCGTTTCCAAGTCTATTATGTTTATTATAATGATTATTATGATTATAATGTTGCTTAGTATTACTGTGACGGTTATTATGATCATTACTATTATTATTCTGGTTATTATGGTTATTAAGATTATTATGGCTGTAATAACGATTATTAGGTTATTTGCATGATTATTCTGTATATTATAACGATGTTATGATTATTACGGTCAGTGTAACGATTACTATGATTATCACGGCTATTATGATTGTTGCTATGATAATTATGATTATAAATATGATTGTCATGATTGTTGTGGTTATCATGACGATTACTATGATTATATTGGTTGATAGCATGGTAATCATGATCATCATTCAGATTACTATAGCTATTATGATGAATATCATTATCAGGGCTATTATAATTGTTATTATGGTTGTTTCCAAGTTTATTATGGTTATTGTCATGTTTATTATCATTATTATTATGATTTATATGTTTGTTGTGGTTATTATGACGATTACTATGATTATAATTGTTGATAGCACGATAATTATGATCATTAGTCAGATTACTATAGCTATTATGGTTATTATGGTTATTATGGCTGTTATAATGGTTATTAGGGGTGTTTCCAAGTCTATTATGGTTATTATCATGATTATTATGATTATTATGTTTCTTAGTATGATTGTGAGGATTATTATGATCATCACTGAGATTCTTATGGTGATTACGACTATTATGATTATTATGGCTATAATAACGATTATTAGGCTATTTCCATGATTATTCTGTTTATTATTACAATGTTATGATTGCTACAGTTAGTATAACTATTACTATGGTAATTACGTCTATTATGATTTTTGCTATGATTATTATGACTATTATTATGATTGATATGATTTTTGTGGTTATTATGACGATTACTATGATTATAATGGTTGATAGCATGGTAATCATGATCATCATTCAGATTATGATGAATCATAATCATAGCTATTATGATGAATATCATTATCAGGGCTAATATAATGGCTATTATGGTTGTTTCCACGTTTATTATGGTTATTGTCATTTTTATTATCATTATTATTATGATTGTTATGTTTGTTGTGGGTATTATGACGATTACTATGATTATAATTATTGATAGCATGGTAATTATGATCATCAGTCAGATTAATATAGGTATTATGGTTATTATGGTTATTATGGCTATTATAATGGTTATTAGGGTTGTTTCCAAGTCTATTATGCTTATTATCATGATTACTATGATTATTATGTTTCTTAGTATGATTGTGAGAATTATTATGATCATTACTACGATTATTCTGGTTATAATGGTTATTAAGATTATTATGTCTGTAATAACGATTATTAGGTTATTTCCATGATTATTCTGTATATTATAACGATGTTATGATTATTACAGTTAGTATAACGATTACTATGATTATTACGGCTATTATGATTGTTGCTATGATTGTTATGATTGTTGTGGGTATTATGACGATTACTATGATTATAATGGTTGATAGCATGGTTATTATGGTCATCATTCGGATTACTATGGCTATAAAGATTATTTTGGTTATTATGTCTATTATATTGGTTATTATGATCGTTTCCAAGTCTATTATGTTTATTATAATGATTATTATGATTATAATGTTGCTTAGTATTACTGTGAGGGTTATTATGATCATTACTATTATTATTCTGGTTATTATGGTTATTAAGATTATTATGGCTGTAATAACGATTATTAGGTCATTTCCATGATTATTCTGTATATTATAACGATGTTATGATTATTACAGTCAGTGTAACGATTACTATGATTATCACGGCTATTATGATTGTTGCTATGATAATTATGATTGTAATTATGATTGTCATGATTGTAGTGGTTATCATGACGATTACTATGATTATATTGGTTGATAGCATGGTTACTATGATCATCATACAGATTACTATAGCTATTATGGTTATTATGGTTATTATCATGATTATTATGATTATGATGTTTTTTAGTATGATTGTGAGGATTATTATGACCATTATTATGGTTATTCTGCTTATTATGGTTATTAAGAATTATATGGCTGTAATAACGATTATTAGGCTATTTGCATGATTATTCTGTTTATCATTACGATGTTATGATAATTACAGTCAGTATAAACATTACCATGATTATTACGTCTATTATGATTGTTCCTATGATTACTATGACTATTATTATGATTGTTATGATTGTAGTGGTTATTATGACGATTACCATGATTATAATTGTTGATAGCATGGTAATTATGATCTTCAGTCAGATTACTATAGTTATTATGGTTATTATGGTTATTATGGCTATTATAATGGTTATTAGGGTTGTTTCCAAGTCTATTATGGTTACTATCATGATTATTATGATTATTATGTTTCTTAGTATGATTGTGAGGATTATTATGATCATTATTATGATAATTCTGGTTATTATGGTTGTTTAGATTATTATGTCTGTAATAACGATTATTAGGTTATTTCCTTGATTATTCTGTTTATTATTACGATGTTATGATTATTACAGTTAGTATAACTGTTACTATGACTATTACGGCTATTATGATTGTGCTATGATTATTATGATTATTATTATGATTGTTATGATTGTTGTGGTTATTATGACGATTACTATGATTATAATGGTTGATAGTATGGTAGTTATGATCATCAGTCAGATTAATATAGCTATAATGGTTATTATGGTTATTATGGCTATTATAATGGTTATTAGGGTTGTTTCCAAGTCTATTATGGTTATTATCATGATTATTATGATTATTATGTTTCCTAGTATGATTGTGAGAACTATTATGATCATTATTACGATTATTCTGGTTATAATGGCTATTAAGATTATTATGGTTGTAATAACGAGTATTAGGTTATTTCCATGATTATTCTGTACATTATAACGATGTTATGATTATTACAGTTAGTATAACGATTACTATGATTATTACGGCTATTATGATTGTTGCTATGATTGTTATGATTGTTGTGGGTATTATGACGATTACTATGATTATAATGGTTGATAGCATGGTTATTATGGTCATCATTCGGATTACTATGGCTATTAAGATTATTATGGTTATTATGTCTATTATATTGGTTATTATGATCGTTTCCAAGTCTATTATGTTTATTAAAATGATTATTATGATTATAATGTTGCTTAGTATTACTGTGAGGGTTATTATGATCATTACTATTATTATTCTGGTTATTATGGTTATTAAGATTATTATGGCTGTAATAACGATTATTAGGTTATTTGCATGATTATTCTGTATATTATAACGATGTTATGATTATTACAGTCAGTGTAACGATTACTATGATTATCACGGCAATTATGATTGTTGCTATCATAATTATGATTATAATTATGATTGCCATGATTGTTGTGGTTATCATGACGATTACTATGATTGTATTGGTTGATAGCATGGTAATCATGATCATCATTCAGATTACTATAGCTGTTATGATTATTATGTTTATTATGTCTATTATATTCGTTATTATGATTGTTTCCAAATCTATTATGGTTATTATTATGATTATCATGATTATAAAGTTCCTTAGCATGATTGTGAGGGTTATTATGATCATTATTATTATTATTCTGGTTATTATGGCTATTAAGATTATTATGGCTGTAATAACGATTATTAGGTTATTTCCATGATTATTCTGTATATTATAACGATGTTATGATTATTACAGTTAGTATAACGATTACTATGGTTATCACGGCTATTATGATTGTTGCTATGATAATTATGATTATAATTATGATTGTCATGATTGTTGTGACTATCATGACGATTACTATGATTATATTGGTTGATAGCATGGTTACTATGATCATCATAGAGATTACTATAGCTATTATGATTATTATGGTTATTATGGCTATTATAATGTTTGTTATGGTTGTTTACATGTCTACTATTGTTATTATCATGATTATTATGATTATTATGTTTCTTAGTACGATTATGACGAGTATTAAGATAATCACTGAGATTCTTATGGCGATTACGACTATTACGATTATTATGGCTATAATAACGGTTATTAGGTTATTTCCATGATTAATCTGTTTATTATTACAATTTTATGATTATTACAGTTAGTATAACTATTACTATGAATATTACGTCTATTATGATTGTTGCTATGATTATTATGACTATTAGTATGATTGTTATGACTGTTGTGGTTATTATGACGATTACCATGATTATAATGGTTGCTAGCATGGTTATTATGATCATAATTCAGGTTACTATAGCTGTTATGATTATTATGTTTATTATGTCTATTATATTGGTTATTATAATTGTTTCCAAATCTATTATGGTTATTATTATGATTATTATGATTATAAAGTTCCTTAGCATGATTGTGAGGGTTATTATGATCATTATTATTATTATTCTGGTTATTAAGGTTATTAAGATTATTATGGATGTAATAACGATTATTAGGTTATTTCCATGATTATTCTGTTTATTTTTACAATGTTATGATTATTACAGTTAGTATAACTATTACTATGATTATTACGTCTATTATGATTGTTCCTATGATTACTATGACTATTATTATGATTGTTATGATTGTTGTGGTTATTATGACGATTACCATGATTATAATTGTTGATAGCATGGTAATTATGATCATCAGTCAGATTACTATAGTTATTATGGTTATTGTGGTTATTATGGCTATTATAATGGTTATTCGGGTTGTTTCCAAGTCTAATATGGTTATTATCATGATTATTATGTTTATTATGTTTCTTAGTATGATTGTGAGGATTATTATGATCATTATTATGATAATTCTGGTTATTATGGTTGTTTAGATTATTATGTCTGTAATAACGATTATTAGGTCATTTCCTTGATTATTCTGTTTATTATTACGATGTTATGATTATTACAGTTAGTATAACTATTACTATGACTATTACGGCTATTATGATTGTGCTATGATTATTATGATTATTATTATGATTGTTATGATTGTTGTGGTTATTATGAGGGTTACTATGATTATAATGGTTGATGGCATAGAAATCATGATCATCATTCAGATTACTATAGCTATTATGATTAATACGGTTATCATGGCTATTATAATGGTTACTATGGTTGTTTCCAAGTTTATTATGGTTATTGTCATGTTTATTATCATTATTATTATGATTGTTATGTTTGTTGTGGTGTTTATGACGATTACTATGATTATAATTGTTGATAGCATGGTAATTATGATCATCATTCAGATTAGTATAACTATTATGATTATTATGGTTGTTATGGCTAATATAATGGTTATTATGGCTGTTTCCAAGTTTATTATGGTTATTATCATGATTATTATGATTATTATGTTTCTTAGCATGATTATGACGTATACTATGATCATCAATGACATTCTTATGGTGATTACGACTATTACGATTATTATGGCAATAATAACGATTATTAGGTAATTTCTATGATCATTCTGTTTATTATTACGATGTTATGACTATTACGGTTAGTATAACTATTACTATGATTATTACGACCTATTATGATTGTTGCTATGATAATTATGATTATTCCTATGATTGTTATGATTGTCGTGGTTATCATGACGATTACTATGATTATAATGGTTGATAGCATGGTTATTATGGTCATCATTCGGATTACTATGGCTGTTAAGATTATTATGGTTATTATGTCTATTATATTGGTTATTATGGCTGTTTCCAAGTCTATTATGGTTATTATCATGATTGTTATGATTATTATGTTTCTGAGCATGATTATGACGAATACTACGATCATCAATGACATTCCTATGGTGATTACGACTATTACGATTATTATGGCTGTAATAACCATTATTAGGTTTTTTTCCTGATCATTCTGTTTATTATTACGATGTTATGACTATTACGGTTAGTATAACTATTACTATGATTATTACGGCTATTATGATTGTTGCTATGGTAATTATGATTACTATTATGATTTTTATGACTGTTGTGGTTATTATGACGATTACTATGATTATAATGGTTGATAGTATGGTAGTTATGATCATCAGTCAGATTAATATAGCTATAATGGCTATTATGGTTATTATGGCTATTATAATGGTTATTAGGGTTGTTTCCAAGTCTATTATGGTTATTATCATGATTATTATGATTATTATGTTTCCTAGTATGATTGTGAGAATTATTATGATCATTGTTACGATTATTCTGGTTATAATGGCTATTAAGGTTATTATGGTTGTAATAACGAGTATTAGGTCATTTCCATGATTATTCTGTATATTATAACGATGTTATCATTATTACAGTTAGTATAACGATTACTACGATTATTACGGCTATTATGATTGTTGCTATGATTGTTATGATTGTTGTGGGTATTATGACGATTACTATGATTATAATGGTTGATAGCATGGTTATTATGGTCATCATTCGGATTACTATGGCTATTAAGATTATTATGGTTATTATGTCTATTATATTGGTTATTATGATCGTTTCCAAGTCTATTATGTTTAGTATAATGATTATTATGATTATGATATTGCTTAGAATTACTGTGAGGGTTATTATGATCATTACTATTATTATTCTGGTTATTATGGTTATTAAGAGTATTATGGCTGTAATAACGATTATTAGGTTATTTGCATGATTATTCTGTATACTATAACGATGTTATGATTATTACAGTCGGTGTAACGATTACTATGATTATCACGGCTATTATGATTGTTGCTATGATAATTATGATTATAATTATGATTGTCATGATTGTTGTGGTTATCATGACGATTAATATGATTATATTGGTTGATAGCATGGTTACTATGATCATCATACAGGTTACTATAGGTATTATGATTATTATGGTTATTATGGCTATTATAATGGTTGTTAAGGAAGTTTCCATGTCTATTATGGTTATTATCATGATTATTATGATTATTATGTTTCTTAGTACGATTATGACGAATATTAAGATAAAAACTGAGATTCGTATGGCGATTACGACTATTACGATTATTATGGCTGTAATAACGATTATTAGGTTATTTCCATGATTATTCTGTTTATTATTACGATATTATGATTATTACAGTTAGTATAGCTATTACTATGACTATTACGGCTATTCTGACTGTTGCTATGATTATTATGATTATTCTTATGATTGTTATGATTGTTGTGGTTATTATGACGATTACTATGATTATAATGGTTGATAGCATGGTAATCATGATCATCATTCAGATTATGATGAATCATAATCATAGCTATTATGATGAATATCATTATCAGGGCTAATATAATGGCTATTGTGGTT
This sequence comes from Calliopsis andreniformis, assembly GCF_051401765.1. Classification (NCBI taxonomy): domain Eukaryota; kingdom Metazoa; phylum Arthropoda; class Insecta; order Hymenoptera; family Andrenidae; genus Calliopsis; species Calliopsis andreniformis. The sequence goes on along the minus strand of NW_027480756.1, from coordinate 224,197 downwards.
GTTTCCACGTTTATTATGGTTATTGTCATTTTTATTATCATTATTATTATGATTGTTATGTTTGTTGTGGGTATTATGACGATTACTATGATTATAATTATTGATAGCATGGTAATTATGATCATCAGTCAGATTAATATAGCTATTATGGTTATTATGGTTATTATGGCTATTATAATGGTTATTAGGGTTGTTTCCAAGTCTATTATGCTTATTATCATGATTACTATGATTATTATGTTTCTTAGTATGATTGTGAGAATTATTATGATCATTACTACGATTATTCTGGTTATAATGGTTATTAAGATTATTATGTCTGTAATAACGATTATTAGGTTATTTCCATGATTATTCTGTATATTATAACGATGTTATGATTATTACAGTTAGTATAACGATTACTATGATTATTACGGCTATTATGATTGTTGCTATGATTGTTATGATTGTTGTGGGTATTATGACGATTACTATGATTATAATGGTTGATAGCATGGTTATTATGGTCATCATTCGGATTACTATGGCTATAAAGATTATTTTGGTTATTATGTCTATTATATTGGTTATTATGATCGTCTCCAAGTCTATTATGTTTATTATAATGATTATTATGATTATGATGTTGCTTAGAATTACTGTGAGGGTTATTATGATCATTACTATTATTATTCTGGTTATTATGGTTATTAAGATTATTATGGCTGTAATAACGATTATTAGGTTATTTGCATGATTATTCTGTATATTATAACGATGTTATGATTATTACAGTCAGTGTAACGATTACTATGATTATCACGGTTATTATGATTGTTGCTAGGATAATTATGATTATAATTATGATTGTCATGATTGTTGTGGTTATCATGACGATTACTATGATTATATTGGTTGATAGCATGGTTACTATGATCATCATACAGATTACTATAGCTATTATGATTATTATGGTTATTATGGCTATTATAATGGTTGTTATGGTTGTTTCCAAGTCTATTATGGTTATTATCATGATTATTATGATTATGATGTTTTTTAGTATGATTGTGAGGATTATTATGACCATTATTATGGTTATTCTGCTTATTATAGTTATTAAGAATTATATGGCTGTAATAACGATTATTAGGCTATTTGCATGATTATTCTGTTTATCATTACGATGTTATGATAATTACAGTCAGTATAAACATTACCATGATTATTACGTCTATTATGATTGTTCCTATGATTACTATGACTGTTATTATGATTGTTATGATTGTTGTGGTTATTATGACGATTACCATGATTATAATTGTTGATAGCATGGTAATTATGATCATCAGTCAGATTACTATAGTTATTATGGTTATTATGGTTATTATGGCTATTATAATGGTTATTAGGGTTGTTTCCAAGTCTATTATGGTTACTATCATGATTATTATGATTATTATGTTTCTTAGTATGATTGTGAGGATTATTATGATCATTATTATGATAATTCTGGTTATTATGGTTGTTTCGATTATTATGTCTGTAATAACGATTATTAGGATATTTTCTTGATTATTCTGTTTATTATTACGATGTTATGATTATTACAGTTAGTATAACTACTACTATGACTATTACGGCTATTATGATTGTGCTATGATTATTATGATTATTATTATGATTGTTATGATTGTTGTGGTTATTATGAGGGTTACTATGATTATAATGGTTGATGGCATAGAAATCATGATCATCATTCAGATTACTATAGCTATTATGATTAATACGGTTATCATGGCTATTATAATGGTTATTATGGTTGTTTCCAAGTTTATTATGGTTATTGTCATGTTTATTATCATTATTATTATGATTGTTATGTTTTTTGTGGGGTTTATGACGATTACTATGATTATAATTGTTGATAGCATGGTAATTATGATCATCATTCAGATTACTATAACTATTATGATTATTATGGTTGTTATGGCTAATATAATGGTTATTATGGCTGTTTCCAAGTCTATTATGGTTATTATCATGATTATTATGATTATTATGTTTCTTAGCATGATTATGACGTATACTATGATCATCAATGACATTCTTATGGTGATTACGACTATTACGATTATTATGGCAATAATAACGATTATTAGGTAATTTCTATGATCATTCTGTTTATTATTACGATGTTATGACTATTACGGTTAGTATAACTATTACTATGATTATTACGACCTATTATGATTGTTGCTATGATAATTATGATTATTCCTATGATTGTTATGATTGTCGTGGTTATCATGACGATTACTATGATTATAATGGTTGATAGCATGGTTATTATGGTCATCATTCGGATTACTATGGCTGTTAAGATTATTATGGTTATTATGTCTATTATATTTGTTATTATGGCTGTGTCCAAGTCTATTATGGTTATTATCATGATTGTTATGATTATTATGTTTCTGAGCATGATTATGACGAATACTATGATCATCAATGACATTCTTATGGTGATTACGACTATTACGATTATTATGGCTGTAATAACGATTATTAGGTTATTTCCATGATTATTCTGTTTATTATTACGATATTATGATTATTACAGTTAGTATAGCTATTACTATGACTATTACGGCTATTCTGACTGTTGCTATGATTATTATGATTATTCTTATGATTGTTATGATTGTTGTGGTTATTATGACGATTACTATGATTATAATGGTTGATAGCATGGTAATCATGATCATCATTCAGATTATGATGAATCATAATCATAGCTATTATGATGAATATCATTATCAGGGCTAATATAATGGCTATTGTGGTTGTTTCCACGTTTATTATGGTTATTGTCATTTTTATTATCATTATTATTATGATTGTTATGTTTGTTGTGGGTATTATGACGATTACTATGATTATAATTATTGATAGCATGGTAATTATGATCATCAGTCAGATTAATATAGCTATTATGGTTATTATGGTTATTATGGCTATTATAATGGTTATTAGGGTTGTTTCCAAGTCTATTATGCTTATTATCATGATTACTATGATTATTATGTTTCTTAGTATGATTGTGAGAATTATTATGATCATTACTACGATTATTCTGGTTATAATGGTTATTAAGATTATTATGTCTGTAATAACGATTATTAGGTTATTTCCATGATTATTCTGTATATTATAACGATGTTATGATTATTACAGTTAGTATAACGATTACTATGATTATTACGGCTATTATGATTGTTGCTATGATTGTTATGATTGTTGTGGGTATTATGACGATTACTATGATTATAATGGTTGATAGCATGGTTATTATGGTCATCATTCGGATTACTATGGCTATAAAGATTATTTTGGTTATTATGTCTATTATATTGGTTATTATGATCGTCTCCAAGTCTATTATGTTTATTATAATGATTATTATGATTATGATGTTGCTTAGAATTACTGTGAGGGTTATTATGATCATTACTATTATTATTCTGGTTATTATGGTTATTAAGATTATTATGGCTGTAATAACGATTATTAGGTTATTTGCATGATTATTCTGTATATTATAACGATGTTATGATTATTACAGTCAGTGTAACGATTACTATGATTATCACGGTTATTATGATTGTTGCTAGGATAATTATGATTATAATTATGATTGTCATGATTGTTGTGGTTATCATGACGATTACTATGATTATATTGGTTGATAGCATGGTTACTATGATCATCATACAGATTACTATAGCTATTATGATTATTATGGTTATTATGGCTATTATAATGGTTGTTATGGTTGTTTCCAAGTCTATTATGGTTATTATCATGATTATTATGATTATGATGTTTTTTAGTATGATTGTGAGGATTATTATGACCATTATTATGGTTATTCTGCTTATTATAGTTATTAAGAATTATATGGCTGTAATAACGATTATTAGGCTATTTGCATGATTATTCTGTTTATCATTACGATGTTATGATAATTACAGTCAGTATAAACATTACCATGATTATTACGTCTATTATGATTGTTCCTATGATTACTATGACTGTTATTATGATTGTTATGATTGTTGTGGTTATTATGACGATTACCATGATTATAATTGTTGATAGCATGGTAATTATGATCATCAGTCAGATTACTATAGTTATTATGGTTATTATGGTTATTATGGCTATTATAATGGTTATTAGGGTTGTTTCCAAGTCTATTATGGTTACTATCATGATTATTATGATTATTATGTTTCTTAGTATGATTGTGAGGATTATTATGATCATTATTATGATAATTCTGGTTATTATGGTTGTTTCGATTATTATGTCTGTAATAACGATTATTAGGATATTTTCTTGATTATTCTGTTTATTATTACGATGTTATGATTATTACAGTTAGTATAACTACTACTATGACTATTACGGCTATTATGATTGTGCTATGATTATTATGATTATTATTATGATTGTTATGATTGTTGTGGTTATTATGAGGGTTACTATGATTATAATGGTTGATGGCATAGAAATCATGATCATCATTCAGATTACTATAGCTATTATGATTAATACGGTTATCATGGCTATTATAATGGTTATTATGGTTGTTTCCAAGTTTATTATGGTTATTGTCATGTTTATTATCATTATTATTATGATTGTTATGTTTTTTGTGGGGTTTATGACGATTACTATGATTATAATTGTTGATAGCATGGTAATTATGATCATCATTCAGATTACTATAACTATTATGATTATTATGGTTGTTATGGCTAATATAATGGTTATTATGGCTGTTTCCAAGTCTATTATGGTTATTATCATGATTATTATGATTATTATGTTTCTTAGCATGATTATGACGTATACTATGATCATCAATGACATTCTTATGGTGATTACGACTATTACGATTATTATGGCAATAATAACGATTATTAGGTAATTTCTATGATCATTCTGTTTATTATTACGATGTTATGACTATTACGGTTAGTATAACTATTACTATGATTATTACGACCTATTATGATTGTTGCTATGATAATTATGATTATTCCTATGATTGTTATGATTGTCGTGGTTATCATGACGATTACTATGATTATAATGGTTGATAGCATGGTTATTATGGTCATCATTCGGATTACTATGGCTGTTAAGATTATTATGGTTATTATGTCTATTATATTTGTTATTATGGCTGTGTCCAAGTCTATTATGGTTATTATCATGATTGTTATGATTATTATGTTTCTGAGCATGATTATGACGAATACTATGATCATCAATGACATTCTTATGGTGATTACGACTATTACGATTATTATGGCTATAATAACCATTATTAGGTTTTTTTCCTGATCATTCTGTTTATTATTACGATGTTATGACTATTACGGTTAGTATAACTATTACTATGATTATTACGGCTATTATGATTGTTGCTATGGTAATTATGATTATTATTATGATTTTTATGACTGTTGTGGTTATTATGACGATTACTATGATTATAATGGTTGATAGTATGGTAGTTATGATCATCAGTCAGATTAATATAGCTATAATGGTTATTATGGTTATTATGGCTATTATAATGGTTATTAGGGTTGTTTCCAAGTCTATTATGGTTATTATCATGATTATTATGATTATTATGTTTCCTAGTATGATTGTGAGAATTATTATGATCATTACTACGATTATTCTGGTTATAATGGTTATTAAGATTATTATGTCTGTAATAACGATTATTAGGTTATTTCCATGATTATTCTGTATATTATAACGATGTTATGATTATTACAGTTAGTATAACGATTACTATGATTATTACGGCTATTATGATTGTTGCTATGATTGTTATGATTGTTGTGGGTATTATGACGATTACTATGATTATAATGGTTGATAGCATGGTTATTATGGTCATCATTCGGATTACTATGGCTATTAAGATTATTTTGGTTATTATGTCTATTATATTGGTTATTATGATCGTTTCCAAGTCTATTATGTTTATTATAATGATTATAATGATTATAATGTTGCTTAGTATTTCTGTGACGGTTATTATGATCATTACTATTATTATTCTGGTTATTATGGTTATTAAGATTATTATGGCTGTAATAACGATTATTAGGTTATTTCCATGATTATTCTGTATATTATAACGATGTTATGGTTATTACTGTCAGCGTGACGATTACTATGATTATCACGGCTATTATGATTGTTGCTATGATAATTATGATTATAATTATGATTGTCATGATTGTTGTGGTTATCATGACGATTACTATGATTATATTGGTTGATAGCATGGTTACTATGATCATCATACAGATTACTATAGCTATTATGGTTATTATGGTTATAATGGCTGTTATAATGGTTATTAGGGTTGTTTCCTAGTCTATTATGGTTATTATCATGATTATTTTGATTATGATGTTTTTTAGTATGATTGTGAGGATCATTATGACCATTATTATGTTTATTCTGCTTATTATGGTTATTAAGAATTATATGGCTGTAATAACGATTATTAGGCTATTTGCATGATTATTCTGTTTATCATTACGATGTTATGATTATTACAGTCAGTGTAACGATTACTATGATTATCACGGCTATTATGATTGTTGCTATGATAGTTATGATTATAATTATGATTGTCATGATTGTTGTGGTTATCATGACGATTACTATGATTATATTGGTTGATAGCATGGTTACTATGATCATCATACAGGTTACTATAGGTATTATGATTATTATGGTTATTATGGCTATTATAATGGTTGTTAAGGTAGTTTCCATGTCTATTATGGTTATTATCATGATTATTATGATTATTATGTTTCTTAGTACGATTATGACGAATATTAAGATAAAAACTGAGATTCCTATGGCGATTACGACTATTACGATTATTATGGCTGTAATAACGATTATTAGGTTATTTCCATGATTATTCTGTTTATTATTACGATATTATGATTATTACAGTTAGTATAGCTATTACTATGACTATTACGGCTATTCTGACTGTTGCTATGATTATTATGATTATTCTTATGATTGTTATGATTGTTGTGGTTATTATGACGATTACTATGATTATAATGGTTGATAGCATGGTAATCATGATCATCATTCAGATTATGATGAATCATAATCATAGCTATTATGATGAATATCATTATCAGGGCTAATATAATGGCTATTGTGGTTGTTTCCACGTTTATTATGGTTATTGTCATTTTTATTATCATTATTATTATGATTGTTATGTTTGTTGTGGGTATTATGACGATTACTACGATTATAATTATTGATAGCATGGTAATTATGATCATCAGTCAGATTAATATAGCTATTATGGTTATTATGGTTATTATGGCTATTATAATGGTTATTAGGGTTGTTTCCAAGTCTATTATGCTTATTATCATGATTACTATGATTATTATGTTTCTTAGTATGATTGTGAGAATTATCATGATCATTACTACGATTATTCTGGTTATAATGGTTATTAAGATTATTATGTCTGTAATAACGATTATTAGGTTATTTCAATGATTATTCTGTATATTATAACGATGTTATGATTATTACAGTTAGTATAACGATTACTATGATTATTACGGCTATTATGATTGTTGCTATGATTGTTATGATTGTTGTGGGTATTATGACGATTACTATGATTATAATGGTTGATAGCATGGTTATTATGGTCATCATTCGGATTACTATGGCTATAAAGATTATTTTGGTTATTATGTCTATTATATTGGTTATTATGATCGTCTCCAAGTCTATTATGTTTATTATAATGATTATTATGATTATGATGTTGCTTAGAATTACTGTGAGGGTTATTATGATCATTACTCTTATTATTCTGGTTATTATGGTTATTAAGATTATTATGGCTGTAATAACGATTATTAGGTTATTTGCATGATTATTCTGTATATTATAACGATGTTATGATTATTACAGTCAGTGTAACGATTACTATGATTATCACGGTTATTATGATTGTTGCTAGGATAATTATGATTATAATTATGATTGTCATGATTGTTGTGGTTATCATGACGATTACTATGATTATATTGGTTGATAGCATGGTTACTATGATCATCATACAGATTACTATAGCTATTATGATTATTATGGTTATTATGGCTATTATAATGGTTGTTATGGTTGTTTCCAAGTCTATTATGGATATTATCATGATTATTATGATTATGATGTTTTTTAGTATGATTGTGAGGATTATTATGACCATTATTATGGTTATTCTGCTTATTATGGTTATTAAGAATTATATGGCTGTAATAACGATTATTAGGCTATTTGCATGATTATTCTGTTTATCATTACGATGTTATGATAATTACAGTCAGTATAAACATTACCATGATTATTACGTCTATTATGATTGTTCCTATGATTACTATGACTATTATTATGATTGTTATGATTGTTGTGGTTATTATGACGATTACCATGATTATAATTGTTGATAGCATGGTAATTATGATCATCAGTCAGATTACTATAGTTATTATGGTTATTATGGTTATTATGGCTATTATAATGGTTATTAGGGTTGTTTCCAAGTCTATTATGGTTACTATCATGATTATTATGATTATTATGTTTCTTAGTATGATTGTGAGGATTATTACGATCATTATTATGATAATTCTGGTTATTATGGTTGTTTCGATTATTATGTCTGTAATAACGATTATTAGGTTATTTCCTTGATTATTCTGTTTATTATTACGATGTTATGATTATTACAGTTAGTATAGCTATTACTATGACTATTACGGCTATTATGATTGTGCTATGATTATTATGATTATTATTATGATTGTTATGATTGTTGTGGTTATTATGAGGGTTACTATGATTATAATGGTTGATGGCATAGAAATCATGATCATCATTCAGATTACTATAGCTATTATGATTAATACGGTTATCATGGCTATTATAATGGTTATTATGGTTGTTTCCAAGTTTATTATGGTTATTGTCATGTTTATTATCATTATTATTATGATTGTTATGTTTTTTGTGGGGTTTATGACGATTACTATGATTATAATTGTTGATAGCATGGTAATTATGATCATCATTCAGATTACTATAACTAGTATGATTATTATGGTGGTTATGGCTAATATAATGGTTATTAGGGTTGTTTCCAAGTCTATTATGGTTATTATCATGATTATTATGATTATTATGTTTCCTAGTATGATTGTGAGAATTATTATGATCATTATTACGATTATTCTGGTTATAATGGCTATTAAGATTATTATGGTTGTAATAACGAGTATTAGGTTATTTCCATGATTATTCTGTATATTATAACGATGTTATGATTATTACAGTTAGTATAACGATTACTATGATTATTACGGCTATTATGATTGTTGCTATGATTGTTATGATTGTTGTGGGTATTATGACGATTACTATGATTATAATGGTTGATAGCATGGTTATTATGATCATCATTCAGATTGCTATAACTATTATGATTATTACGGTTGTTATGGCTATTATAATGGTTATTGTGGCTGTTTCCAAGTCTATTATGGTTATTATCATGATTATTATGATTATTATGTTTCCTAGTATGCTTGTGAGAATTATTATGATCATTGTTACGATTATTGTGGTTATAATGGCTATTAAGATTATTATGGTTGTAATAACGAGTATTAGGTTATTTCCATGATTATTCTGTATATTATAACGATGTTATGATTATTACAGTTAGTATAACGATTACTATGATTATTTCGGCTATTATGATTGTTGCTATGATTGTTATGATTGTTGTGGGTATTATGACGATTACTATGATTATAATGGTTGATAGCATGGTTATTATGGTCATCATTCGGATTACTATGGCTATTAAGATTATTATGGTTATTATGTCTATTATATTGGTTATTATGATCGTTTCCAAGTCTATTATGTTTAGTATAATGATTATTATGATTATGATATTGCTTAGAATTACTGTGAGGGTTATTATGATCATTACTATTATTATTCTGGTTATTATGGTTATTAAGAGTATTATGGCTGTAATAACGATTATTAGGTTATTTGCATGATTATTCTGTATACTATAACGATGTTATGATTATTACAGTCAGTGTAACGATTACTATGATTATCACGGCTATTATGATTGTTGCTATGATAATTATGATTATAATTATGATTGTCATGATTGTTGTGGTTATCATGACGATTACTATGATTATATTGGTTGATAGCATGGTTACTATGATCATCATACAGGTTACTATAGGTATTATGATTATTATGGTTATTATGGCTATTATAATGGTTGTTAAGGTAGTTTCCATGTCTATTATGGTTATTATCATGATTATTATGATTATTATGTTTCTTAGTACGATTATGACGAATATTAAGATAAAAACTGAGATTCCTATGGCGATTACGACTATTACGATTATTATGGCTGTAATAACGATTATTAGGTTATTTCCATGATTATTCTGTTTATTATTACGATATTATGATTATTACAGTTAGTATAGCTATTACTATGACTATTACGGCTATTCTGACTGTTGCTATGATTATTATGATTATTCTTATGATTGTTATGATTGTTGTGGTTATTATGACGATTACTATGATTATAATGGTTGATAGCATGGTAATCATGATCATCATTCAGATTATGATGAATCATAATCATAGCTATTATGATGAATATCATTATCAGGGCTAATATAATGGCTATTGTGGTTGTTTCCACGTTTATTATGGTTATTGTCATTTTTATTATCATTATTATTATGATTGTTATGTTTGTTGTGGGTATTATGACGATTACTACGATTATAATTATTGATAGCATGGTAATTATGATCATCAGTCAGATTAATATAGCTATTATGGTTATTATGGTTATTATGGCTATTATAATGGTTATTAGGGTTGTTTCCAAGTCTATTATGCTTATTATCATGATTACTATGATTATTATGTTTCTTAGTATGATTGTGAGAATTATCATGATCATTACTACGATTATTCTGGTTATAATGGTTATTAAGATTATTATGTCTGTAATAACGATTATTAGGTTATTTCAATGATTATTCTGTATATTATAACGATGTTATGATTATTACAGTTAGTATAACGATTACTATGATTATTACGGCTATTATGATTGTTGCTATGATTGTTATGATTGTTGTGGGTATTATGACGATTACTATGATTATAATGGTTGATAGCATGGTTATTATGGTCATCATTCGGATTACTATGGCTATAAAGATTATTTTGGTTATTATGTCTATTATATTGGTTATTATGATCGTCTCCAAGTCTATTATGTTTATTATAATGATTATTATGATTATGATGTTGCTTAGAATTACTGTGAGGGTTATTATGATCATTACTCTTATTATTCTGGTTATTATGGTTATTAAGATTATTATGGCTGTAATAACGATTATTAGGTTATTTGCATGATTATTCTGTATATTATAACGATGTTATGATTATTACAGTCAGTGTAACGATTACTATGATTATCACGGTTATTATGATTGTTGCTAGGATAATTATGATTATAATTATGATTGTCATGATTGTTGTGGTTATCATGACGATTACTATGATTATATTGGTTGATAGCATGGTTACTATGATCATCATACAGATTACTATAGCTATTATGATTATTATGGTTATTATGGCTATTATAATGGTTGTTATGGTTGTTTCCAAGTCTATTATGGTTATTATCATGATTATTATGATTATGATGTTTTTTAGTATGATTGTGAGGATTATTATGACCATTATTATGGTTATTCTGCTTATTATGGTTATTAAGAATTATATGGCTGTAATAACGATTATTAGGCTATTTGCATGATTATTCTGTTTATCATTACGATGTTATGATAATTACAGTCAGTATAAACATTACCATGATTATTACGTCTATTATGATTGTTCCTATGATTACTATGACTATTATTATGATTGTTATGATTGTTGTGGTTATTATGACGATTACCATGATTATAATTGTTGATAGCATGGTAATTGTGATCATCAGTCCGATTACTATAGTTATTATGGTTATTATGGTTATTATGGCTATTATAATGGTTATTAGGGTTGTTTCCAAGTCTATTATGGTTACTATCATGATTATTATGATTATTATGTTTCTTAGTATGATTGTGAGGATTATTATGATCATTATTATGATAATTCTGGTTATTATGGTTGTTTCGATTATTATGTCTGTAATAACGATTATTAGGTTATTTCGTTGATTATTCTGTTTATTATTACGATGTTATGATTATTACAGTTAGTATAGCTATTACTATGACTATTACGGCTATTATGATTGTGCTATGATTATTATGATTATTATTATGATTGTTATGATTGTTGTGGTTATTATGAGGGTTACTATGATTATAATGGTTGATGGCATAGAAATCATGATCATCATTCAGATTACTATAGCTATTATGATTAATACGGTTATCATGGCTATTATAATGGTTATTGTGGCTGTTTCCAAGTCTATTATGGTTATTATCATGATTATTATGATTATTATGTTTCCTAGTATGCTTGTGAGAATTATTATGATCATTGTTACGATTATTGTGGTTATAATGGCTATTAAGATTATTATGGTTGTAATAACGAGTATTAGGTTATTTCCATGATTATTCTGTATATTATAACGATGTTATGATTATTACAGTTAGTATAACGATTACTATGATTATTTCGGCTATTATGATTGTTGCTATGATTGTTATGATTGTTGTGGGTATTATGACGATTACTATGATTATAATGGTTGATAGCATGGTTATTATGGTCATCATTCGGATTACTATGGCTATTAAGATTATTATGGTTATTATGTCTATTATATTGGTTATTATGATCGTTTCCAAGTCTATTATGTTTAGTATAATGATTATTATGATTATGATATTGCTTAGAATTACTGTGAGGGTTATTATGATCATTACTATTATTATTCTGGTTATTATGGTTATTAAGAGTATTATGGCTGTAATAACGATTATTAGGTTATTTGCATGATTATTCTGTATACTATAACGATGTTATGATTATTACAGTCAGTGTAACGATTACTATGATTATCACGGCTATTATGATTGTTGCTATGATAATTATGATTATAATTATGATTGTCATGATTGTTGTGGTTATCATGACGATTAATATGATTATATTGGTTGATAGCATGGTTACTATGATCATCATACAGGTTACTATAGGTATTATGATTATTATGGTTATTATGGCTATTATAATGGTTGTTAAGGAAGTTTCCATGTCTATTATGGTTATTATCATGATTATTATGATTATTATGTTTCTTAGTACGATTATGACGAATATTAAGATAAAAACTGAGATTCGTATGGCGATTACGACTATTACGATTATTATGGCTGTAATAACGATTATTAGGTTATTTCCATGATTATTCTGTTTATTATTACGATATTATGATTATTACAGTTAGTATAGCTATTACTATGACTATTACGGCTATTCTGACTGTTGCTATGATTATTATGATTATTCTTATGATTGTTATGATTGTTGTGGTTATTATGACGATTACTATGATTATAATGGTTGATAGCATGGTAATCATGATCATCATTCAGATTATGATGAATCATAATCATAGCTATTATGATGAATATCATTATCAGGGCTAATATAATGGCTATTGTGGTTGTTTCCACGTTTATTATGGTTATTGTCATTTTTATTATCATTATTATTATGATTGTTATGTTTGTTGTGGGTATTATGACGATTACTATGATTATAATTATTGATAGCATGGTAATTATGATCATCAGTCAGATTAATATAGCTATTATGGTTATTATGGTTATTATGGCTATTATAATGGTTATTAGGGTTGTTTCCAAGTCTATTATGCTTATTATCATGATTACTATGATTATTATGTTTCTTAGTATGATTGTGAGAATTATTATGATCATTACTACGATTATTCTGGTTATAATGGTTATTAAGATTATTATGTCTGTAATAACGATTATTAGGTTATTTCCATGATTATTCTGTATATTATAACGATGTTATGATTATTACAGTTAGTATAACGATTACTATGATTATTACGGCTATTATGATTGTTGCTATGATTGTTATGATTGTTGTGGGTATTATGACGATTACTATGATTATAATGGTTGATAGCATTGTTATTATGGTCATCATTCGGATTACTATGGCTATAAAGATTATTTTGGTTATTATGTCTATTATATTGGTTATTATGATCGTCTCCAAGTCTATTATGTTTATTATAATGATTATTATGATTATGATGTTGCTTAGAATTACTGTGAGGGTTATTATGATCATTACTATTATTATTCTGGTTATTATGGTTATTAAGATTATTATGGCTGTAATAACGATTATTAGGTTATTTGCATGATTATTCTGTATATTATAACGATGTTATGATTATTACAGTCAGTGTAACGATTACTATGATTATCACGGTTATTATGATTGTTGCTAGGATAATTATGATTATAATTATGATTGTCATGATTGTTGTGGTTATCATGACGATTACTATGATTATATTGGTTGATAGCATGGTTACTATGATCATCATACAGATTACTATAGCTATTATGATTATTATGGTTATTATGGCTATTATAATGGTTGTTATGGTTGTTTCCAAGTCTATTATGGTTATTATCATGATTATTATGATTATGATGTTTTTTAGTATGATTGTGAGGATTATTATGACCATTATTATGGTTATTCTGCTTATTATAGTTATTAAGAATTATATGGCTGTAATAACGATTATTAGGCTATTTGCATGATTATTCTGTTTATCATTACGATGTTATGATAATTACAGTCAGTATAAACATTACCATGATTATTACGTCTATTATGATTGTTCCTATGATTACTATGACTGTTATTATGATTGTTATGATTGTTGTGGTTATTATGACGATTACCATGATTATAATTGTTGATAGCATGGTAATTATGATCATCAGTCAGATTACTATAGTTATTATGGTTATTATGGTTATTATGGCTATTATAATGGTTATTAGGGTTGTTTCCAAGTCTATTATGGTTACTATCATGATTATTATGATTATTATGTTTCTTAGTATGATTGTGAGGATTATTATGATCATTATTATGATAATTCTGGTTATTATGGTTGTTTCGATTATTATGTCTGTAATAACGATTATTAGGATATTTTCTTGATTATTCTGTTTATTATTACGATGTTATGATTATTACAGTTAGTATAACTACTACTATGACTATTACGGCTATTATGATTGTGCTATGATTATTATGATTATTATTATGATTGTTATGATTGTTGTGGTTATTATGAGGGTTACTATGATTATAATGGTTGATGGCATAGAAATCATGATCATCATTCAGATTACTATAGCTATTATGATTAATACGGTTATCATGGCTATTATAATGGTTATTATGGTTGTTTCCAAGTTTATTATGGTTATTGTCATGTTTATTATCATTATTATTATGATTGTTATGTTTTTTGTGGGGTTTATGACGATTACTATGATTATAATTGTTGATAGCATGGTAATTATGATCATCATTCAGATTACTATAACTATTATGATTATTATGGTTGTTATGGCTAATATAATGGTTATTATGGCTGTTTCCAAGTCTATTATGGTTATTATCATGATTATTATGATTATTATGTTTCTTAGCATGATTATGACGTATACTATGATCATCAATGACATTCTTATGGTGATTACGACTATTACGATTATTATGGCAATAATAACGATTATTAGGTAATTTCTATGATCATTCTGTTTATTATTACGATGTTATGACTATTACGGTTAGTATAACTATTACTATGATTATTACGACCTATTATGATTGTTGCTATGATAATTATGATTATTCCTATGATTGTTATGATTGTCGTGGTTATCATGACGATTACTATGATTATAATGGTTGATAGCATGGTTATTATGGTCATCATTCGGATTACTATGGCTGTTAAGATTATTATGGTTATTATGTCTATTATATTTGTTATTATGGCTGTGTCCAAGTCTATTATGGTTATTATCATGATTGTTATGATTATTATGTTTCTGAGCATGATTATGACGAATACTATGATCATCAATGACATTCTTATGGTGATTACGACTATTACGATTATTATGGCTATAATAACCATTATTAGGTTTTTTTCCTGATCATTCTGTTTATTATTACGATGTTATGACTATTACGGTTAGTATAACTATTACTATGATTATTACGGCTATTATGATTGTTGCTATGGTAATTATGATTATTATTATGATTTTTATGACTGTTGTGGTTATTATGACGATTACTATGATTATAATGGTTGATAGTATGGTAGTTATGATCATCAGTCAGATTAATATAGCTATAATGGTTATTATGGTTATTATGGCTATTATAATGGTTATTAGGGTTGTTTCCAAGTCTATTATGGTTATTATCATGATTATTATGATTATTATGTTTCCTAGTATGATTGTGAGAATTATTATGATCATTACTACGATTATTCTGGTTATAATGGTTATTAAGATTATTATGTCTGTAATAACGATTATTAGGTTATTTCCATGATTATTCTGTATATTATAACGATGTTATGATTATTACAGTTAGTATAACGATTACTATGATTATTACGGCTATTATGATTGTTGCTATGATTGTTATGATTGTTGTGGGTATTATGACGATTACTATGATTATAATGGTTGATAGCATGGTTATTATGGTCATCTTTCGGATTACTATGGCTATTAAGATTATTTTGGTTATTATGATCGTTTCCAAGTCTATTATGTTTATTATAATGATTATAATGATTATAATGTTGCTTAGTATTTCTGTGACGGTTATTATGATCATTACTATTATTATTCTGGTTATTATGGTTATTAAGATTATTATGGCTGTAATAACGATTATTAGGTTATTTGCATGATTATTCTGTATATTATAACGATGTTATGATTATTACAGTCAGTGTAACGATTACTATGATTATCACGGTTATTATGATTGTTGCTAGGATAATTATGATTATAATTATGATTGTCATGATTGTTGTGGTTATCATGACGATTACTATGATTATATTGGTTGATAGCATGGTTACTATGATCATCATACAGATTACTATAGCTATTATGATTATTATGGTTATTATGGCTATTATAATGGTTGTTATGGTTGTTTCCAAGTCTATTATGGTTATTATCATGATTATTATGATTATGATGTTTTTTAGTATGATTGTGAGGATTATTATGACCATTATTATGGTTACTCTGCTTATTATGGTTATTAAGAATTATATGGCTGTAATAACGATTATTAGGCTATTTGCATGATTATTCTGTTTATCATTACGATGTTATGATAATTACAGTCAGTATAAACATTACCATGATTATTACGTCTATTATGATTGTTCCTATGATTACTATGACTATTATTATGATTGTTATGATTGTTGTGGTTATTATGACGATTACCATGATTATAATTGTTGATAGCATGGTAATTATGATCATCAGTCAGATTACTATAGTTATTATGGTTATTATGGTTATTATGGCTATTATAATGGTTATTAGGGTTGTTTCCAAGTCTATTATGGTTACTATCATGATTATTATGATTATTATGTTTCTTAGTATGATTGTGAGGATTATTATGATCATTATTATGATAATTCTGGTTATTATGGTTGTTTCGATTATTATGTCTGTAATAACGATTATTAGGTTATTTCCTTGATTATTCTGTTTATTATTACGATGTTATGATTATTACAGTTAGTATAGCTATTACTATGACTATTACGGCTATTATGATTGTGCTATGATTATTATGATTATTATTATGATTGTTATGATTGTTGTGGTTATTATGAGGGTTACTATGATTATAATGGTTGATGGCATAGAAATCATGATCATCATTCAGATTACTATAGCTATTATGATTAATACGGTTATCATGGCTATTATAATGGTTATTATGGTTGTTTCCAAGTTTATTATGGTTATTGTCATGTTTATTATCATTATTATTATGATTGTTATGTTTTTTGTGGGGTTTATGACGATTACTATGATTATAATTGTTGATAGCATGGTAATTATGATCATCATTCAGATTACTATAACTAGTATGATTATTATGGTGGTTATGGCTAATATAATGGTTATTAGGGTTGTTTCCAAGTCTATTATGGTTATTATCATGATTATTATGATTATTATGTTTCCTAGTATGATTGTGAGAATTATTATGATCATTATTACGATTATTCTGGTTATAATGGCTATTAAGATTATTATGGTTGTAATAACGAGTATTAGGTTATTTCCATGATTATTCTGTATATTATAACGATGTTATGATTATTACAGTTAGTATAACGATTACTATGATTATTACGGCTATTATGATTGTTGCTATGATTGTTATGATTGTTGTGGGTATTATGACGATTACTATGATTATAATGGTTGATAGCATGGTTATTATGATCATCATTCAGATTGCTATAACTATTATGATTATTACGGTTGTTATGGCTATTATAATGGTTATTGTGGCTGTTTCCAAGTCTATTATGGTTATTATCATGATTATTATGATTATTATGTTTCCTAGTATGCTTGTGAGAATTATTATGATCATTGTTACGATTATTGTGGTTATAATGGCTATTAAGATTATTATGGTTGTAATAACGAGTATTAGGTTATTTCCATGATTATTCTGTATATTATAACGATGTTATGATTATTACAGTTAGTATAACGATTACTATGATTATTTCGGCTATTATGATTGTTGCTATGATTGTTATGATTGTTGTGGGTATTATGACGATTACTATGATTATAATGGTTGATAGCATGGTTATTATGGTCATCATTCGGATTACTATGGCTATTAAGATTATCATGGTTATTATGTCTATTATATTGGTTATTATGATCGTTTCCAAGTCTATTATGTTTATTATAATGATTATTATGATTATAATGTTGCTTAGTATTACTGTGGCGGTTATTATGATCATTACTATTATTATTCTGGTTATTATGGTTATTAAGATTATTATGGCTGTAATAACGATTATTAGGTTATTTCCATGATTATTCTGTATATTATAACGATGTTATGGTTATTACAGTCAGTGTAACGATTACCATGATTATCACGGCTATTATGATTGTTGCTATGATAATTATGATTATAATTATGATTGTCATGATTGTTGTGGTTATCATGACGATTACTATGATTATATTGGTTGATAGCATGGTTACTATGATCATCATACAGATTACTATAGCTATTATGGTTATTATGGTTATTATGGCTATTATAATGGTTATTAGGGTTGTTTCCAAGTCTATTATGGTTATTTTCATGATTATTGTGATTGTGATGTTTTTTAGTATGATTGTGAGGATTATTGTGACCATTATTGTGGTTATTCTGCTTATTATGGTTATTAAGAGTTATATGGCTGTAATAACGATTATTAGGCTATTTGCATGATTATTCTGTTTATCATTACGATGTTATGATAATTAGAGTCAGTATAACCATTACCATGATTATTACGTCTATTATGATTGTTCCTATGATTACTATGACTATTATTATGATTGTTATGATTGTTGTGGTTATTATGACGATTACCATTATTATAATTGTTGATAGCATGGTAATTATGATCATCAGTCAGATTACTATAGTTATTATGGTTATTATGTTTATTATGGCTATTATAATGGTTATTAGGGTTGTTTCCAAGTCTATTATGGTTATTATCATGATTATTATGATTATTATGTTTCTTAGTATGATTGTGAGGATTATTATGATCATTATTATGATAATTCTGGTTATTATGGTTGTTTAGATTATTATGTCTGTAATAACGATTATTAGGTTATTTCCTTGATTATTCTGTTTATTATTACGATGTTATGATTATTACAGTTAGTATAGCTATTACTATGACTATTACGGCTATTATGATTGTGCTATGATTATTATGATTATTATTATGATTGTTATGATTGTTGTGGTTATTATGAGGGTTACTATGATTATAATGGTTGATGGCATAGAAATCATGATCATCATTCAGATTACTATAGCTATTATGATTAATACGGTTATCAAGGCTATTATAATGGTTACTATGGTTGTTTCCAAGTTTATTATGGTTATTGTCATGTTTATTATCATTATTATTATGATTGTTATGTTTGTTGTGGGTACTATGACGATTACTATGATTATAATTGCTGATAGCATGGTAATTATGATCATCAGTCAGATTAATATAGCTATTATGGTTATTATGGTTATTATGTCTATTATATTGGTTATTATGATCGTCTCCAAGTCTATTATGTTTATTATAATGATTATTATGATTATGATGTTGCTTAGAATTACTGTGAGGGTTATTATGATCATTACTATTATTATTCTGGTTATTATGGTTATTAAGATTATTATGGCTGTAATAACGATTATTAGGTTATTTGCATGATTATTCTGTATATTATAACGATGTTATGATTATTACAGTCAGTGTAACGATTACTATGATTATCACGGCTATTATGATTGTTGCTAGCATAATTATGATTATAATTATGATTGTCATGATTGTTGTGGTTATCATGACAATTACTATGATTATATTGGTTGATAGCATGGTTACTATGATCACCATACAGATTACTATAGCTATTATGATTATTATGGTTATTATGGCTATTATAATGGTTGTTATGGCTGTTTCCATGTCTATTATGGTTATTATCATGATTATTATGATTATTATGTTTCTTAGTATGATTATGACGAATATTAAGATAATCACTGAGACTCTTATGGCGATTACGACTATTACGATTATTATGGCTGTAATAACGATTATTAGGTTATTTCCATGATTATTCTGTTTATTATTACGATATTATGATTATTACAGTTAGTATAGCAATTACTATGACTATTACGGCTATTCTGACTGTTGCTATGATTATTATGATTATTCTTATGATTGTTATGATTGTTGTGGTTATTATGACGATTACTATGATTATAATGGTTGATAGCATGGTAATCATGATCATCATTCAGATTACTATAGCTATTATGATGAATATCATTATCAGGGCTATTATAATGGCTATTATGGTTGTTTCCACGTTTATTATGGTTATTGTCATGTTTATTATCATTATTATTATGATTGTTATGTTTGTTGTGGGTATTATGACGATCACTATGATTATAATTATTGATAGCATAGAAATTATGATCATCAGTCAGATTAATATAGCTATTATGGTTATTATGGTTATTTGGGTTGTTTCCAAGTCTATTATGTTTATTATCATGATTACTATGATTATTATGTTTCTTAGTATGATTGTGAGAATTATTATGATCATTACTACGATTATTCTGGCTATAATGGTTATTAAGATTATTATGCCTGTAATAACGATTATTAGGTTATTTCCATGATTATTCTGTATATTATAACGATGTTATGATTATTACAGTTAGTATAACGATTACTATGATTATTACGGCTATTATGATTGTTGCTATGATTGTTATGATTGTTGTGGGTATTATGACGATTACTATGATTATAATGGTTGATAGCATGGTTATTATGGTCATCATTCGGATTACTACGGCTATTAAGATTATTTTGGTTATTATGTCTATTATATTGGTTATTATGATCGTTTCCAAGTCTATTATGTTTATTATAATGATTATTATGATTATAATGTTGCTTAGTATTACTGTGAGGGTTATTATGATCATTACTATTATTATTCTGGTTATTATGGTTATTAAGATTATTATGGCTGTAATAACGATTATTAGGTTATTTCCATGATTATTCTGTATATTATAACGATGTTATGGTTATTACAGTCAGTGTAACGATTACTATGATTATCACGGCTATTATGATTGTTGCTATGATAATTATGATTATAATTATGATTGTCATGATTGTTGTGGTTATCATGACGATTACTATGATTATATTGGTTGATAGCATGGTAATTATGATCATCAGTCAGATTACTATAGTTATTATGGTTATTATGGTTATTATGGCTATTATAATGGTTATTAGGGTTGTTTCCAGGTCTATTATGGTTACTATCATGATTATTATGATTATTATGTTTCTTAGTATGATTGTGAGGATTATTATGATCATTATTATGATAATTCTGGTTATTATGGTTGTTTCGATTATTATGTCTGTAATAACGATTATTAGGTTATTTCCTTAATTATTCTGTTTATTATTACGATGTTATGATTATTACAGTTAGTATAACTACTACTATGACTATTGCGGCTATTATGATTGTGCTATGATTATTATGATTATTATTATGATTGTTATGATTGTTGTGGTTATTATGAGGGTTACTATGATTATAATGGTTGATGGCATAGAAATCATGATCATCATTCAGATTACTATAGCTATTATGATTAATACGGTTATCATGGCTATTATAATGGTTATTATGGTTGTTTCCAAGTTTATTATGGTTATTGTCATGTTTATTATCATTAATATTATGATTGTTATGTTTGTTGTGGGGTTTATGACGATTACTATGATTATAATTGTTGATAGCATGGTAATTATGATCATCATTCAGATTACTATAACTATTATGATTATTATGGTGGTTATGGCTAATATAATGGTTATTAGGGTTGTTTCCAAGTCTATTATGGTTATTATCATGATTATTATGATTATTATGTTTCCTAGTATGATTGTGAGAATTATTATGATCATTATTACGATTATTCTGGTTATAATGGCTATTAAGATTATTATGGTTGTAATAACGAGTATTAGGTTATTTCCATGATTATTCTGTATATTATAACGATGTTATGATTATTAAAGTTAGTATAACGATTACTATGATTATTACGGCTATTATGATTGTTGCTATGATTGTTATGATTGTTGTGGGTATTATGACGATTACTATGATTATAATGGTTGATAGCATGGTTATTATGATCATCATTCAGATTGCTATAACTATTATGATTATTACGGTTGTTATGGCTATTATAATGGTTACTGTGGCTGTTTCCAAGTCTATTATGGTTATTATCATGATTATCATGATTATTATGTTTCCTAGTATGCTTGTGAGAATTATTATGATCATTGTTACGATTATTCTGGTTATAATGGCTATTAAGATTATTATGGTTGTAATAACGAGTATTAGGTTATTTCCATGATTATTCTGTATATTATAACGATGTTATGATTATTACAGTTAGTATAACGATTACTATGATTATTACGGCTATTATGATTGTTGCTATGATTGTTATGATTGTTGTGGGTATTATGACGATTACTATGATTATAATGGTTGATAGCATGGTTATTATGGTCATCATTCGGATTACTATGGCTATTAAGATTATTATGGTTATTATGTCTATTATATTGGTTATTATGATCGTTTCCAAGTCTATTATGTTTATTATAATGATTATTATGATTATAATGTTGCTTAGTATTACTGTGACGGTTATTATGATCATTACTATTATTATTCTGGTTATTATGGTTTTTAAGATTATTATGGCTGTAATAACGATTATTAGGTTATTTCCATGATTATTCTGTATATTATAACGATGTTATGGTTATTACAGTCAGTGTAACGATTACTATGATTATCACGGCTATTATGATCGTTGCTATGATAATTATGATTATAATTATGATTGTCATGATTGTTGTGGTTATCATGACGATTACTATTATTATATTGGTTGATAGCATGGTTACTATGATCATCATACAGATTACTATAGCTATTATGGTTATTATGGTTATTATGGCTATTATAATTGTTATTAGGGTTGTTTCCAAGTCTATTATGGTTATTTTCATGATTATTGTGATTGTGATGTTTTTTAGTATGATTGTGAGGATTATTATGACCATTATTGTGGTTATTCTGCTTATTATGGTTATTAAGAATTATATGTCTGTAATAACGATTATTAGGCTATTTGCATGATTATTCTGTTTATCATTACGATGTTATGATAATTACAGTCAGTATAACCATTACCATGATTATTACGTCTATTATGATTGTTCCTATGATTACTATGACTATTATTATGATTGTTATGATTGTTGTGGTTATTATGACGATTACCACTATTATAATTGTTGATAGCATGGTAATTACTATCATCAGTTAGATTACTATAGTTATTATGGTTATTATGGTTATTATGGCTATTATAATGGTTATTAGGGTTGTTTCCAAGTCTATTATGGTTATTATCATGATTATTATGATTATTATGTTTCTTAGTATGATTGTGAGGATTATTATGATCATTATTATGATAATTCTGATTATTATGGTTGTTTAGATTATTATGTCTGTAATAACGATTATTAGGTTATTTCCTTGATTATTCTGTTTATTATTACGATGTTATGATTATTACAGTTAGTATAACTATTACTATGACTATTGCGGCTATTATGATTGTGCTATGATTATTATGATTATTATTATGATTGTTATGATTGTTGTGGTTATTATGAGGGTTACTATGATTATAATGGTTGATGGCATAGAAATCATGATCATCATTCAGATTACTATAGTTATTATGATTAATACGGTTATCATGGCTATTATAATGGTTATTATGGTTGTTTCCAAGTTTATTATGGTTATTGTCATGTTTATTATCATTATTATTATGATTGTTATGTTTGTTGTGGGGTTTATGACGATTACTATGATTATAATTGTTGATAGCATGGTAATTATGATCATCATTCATATTACTATAACTATTATGATTATTATGGTGGTTATGGCTAATATAATGGTTATTATTGTTGTTTCCATGTCTATTATGGTTATTATCATGATTATTATGATTATTATGTTTCTTAGTACGATTATGACGAGTATTATGATAATCACTGAGATTCTTATGGCGATTACGACTATTACGATTATTATTGCTATAATAACGGTTATTAGGTTATTTCCATGATTAATCTGTTTATTATTACAATGTTATGATTATTACAGTTAGTATAACTATTACTATGATTATTACGTCTATTATGATTGTTGCTATGATTATTATGACTATTAGTATGATTGTTATGACTGTTGTGGTTACTATGACGATTACCATGATTATAATGGTTGCTAGCATGGTTATTACGATCATAATTCAGGTTACTATAGCTGTTATGATTATTATGTTTATTATGTCTATTATATTGGTTATTATAATTGTTTCCAAATCTATTATGGTTATTATTATGATTATTATGATTATAAAGTTCCTTAGCATGATTGTGAGGGTTATTATGATCATTATTATTATTATTCTGGTTATTAAGGTTATTAAGATTATTATGGATGTAATAACGATTATTAGGTTATTTCCATGATTATTCTGTTTATTTTTACAATGTTATGATTATTACAGTTAGTATAACTATTACTATGATTATTACGTCTATTATGATTGTTCCTATGATTATTATGACTATTATTATGATTGTTATGATTGTTGTGGTTATTGTGAGGGTTACTATGATTATAATGGTTGATAGCATAGTAATCATGATCATCATTCAGATTACTATAGCTATTACGATTAATACGGTTATCATGGCTATTATAATGGTTATTATGGCTGTTTCCAAGTTTATTATGGTTATTGTCATGTTTATTATCACTATTATTATGATTGTTATGTTTGTTGTGGGTACTATGACGATTACTATGATTATAATTGTTGATAGCATGGTAATTATGATCATCAGTCAGATTAATATAGCTATTATGGTTATTATGGTTATTATGGCTATTATAATGGTTATTAGGGTTGTTTCCAAGTCTATTATGGTTACTATCATGATTATTATGATTATTATGTTTCTTAGTATGATTGTGAGGATTATTATGATCATTATTATGATAATTCTGGTTATTATGGTTGTTTAGATTATTATGTCTGTAATAACGATTATTAGGTTATTTCCTTGATTATTCTGTTTATTATTACGATGTTATGATTATTACAGTTAGTATAACTACTACTATGACTATTGCGGCTATTATGATTGTGCTATGATTATTATGATTATTATTATGATTGTTATGATTGTTGTGGTTATTATGAGGGTTACTATGATTATAATGGTTGATGGCATAGAAATCATGATCATCATTCAGATTACTATAGCTATTTTGATGAATATCATTATCAGGGCTATTATAATTGTTATTATGGTTGTTTCCCAGTTTATTATGGTTATTGTCATGTTTATTATCATTATTATTATGATTTATATGTTTGTTGTGGTTATTATGACGATTACTATGATTATAATTGTTGATAGCCCGATAATTATGATCATCTGTCAGATTACTATAGCTATTATGATTAATTCGGTTATCATGGCTATTATAATGGTTATTATGGTTGTTTCCAAGTTTATTATGGTTATTGTCATGTTTATTATCATTATTATTATGATTGTTATGTTTGTTGTGGGTATTATGACGATTACTATGATTATAATGGTTGATAGCATGGTTATTATGATCATCATTCAGATTACTATAACTATTATGATTATTACGGTTGTTATGGCTATTATAATGGTTATTGTGGCTGTTTCCAAGTCTACTATGGTTATTATCATGATTATTATGATTATTACGTTTCTGAGCATGATTATGACGAATACTATGATCATCAATGACATTCTTATGGTGATTACGACTATTACGATTATTATGGCTATAATAACCATTATTAGGTTTTTTTCCTGATCATTCTGTTTATTATTACGATGTTATGACTATTACGGTTAGTATAACTATTACTATGATTATTACGGCTATTATGATTGTTGC
The DNA here is from genome assembly GCF_051401765.1 of Calliopsis andreniformis. Classification (NCBI taxonomy): domain Eukaryota; kingdom Metazoa; phylum Arthropoda; class Insecta; order Hymenoptera; family Andrenidae; genus Calliopsis; species Calliopsis andreniformis. The sequence continues at coordinate 196,871 of NW_027480756.1, read as the reverse complement.
TATGGTAATTATGATTATTATTATGATTTTTATGACTGTTGTGGTTATTATGACGATTACTATGATTATAATGGTTGATAGTATGGTAGTTATGATCAGCAGTCAGATTAATATAGCTATAATGGTTATTATGGTTATTATGGCTATTATAATGGTTATTAGGGTTGTTTCCAAGTCTATTATGGTTATTATCATGATTATTATGATTATTATGTTTCCTAGTATGATTGTGAGAATTATTATGATCATTATTACGATTATTCTGGTTATAATGGCTATTAAGATTATTATGGTTGTAATAACGAGTATTAGGTTATTTCCATGATTATTCTGTATATTATAACGATGTTATGATTATTACAGTTAGTATAACGATTACTATGATTATTACGGCTATTATGATTGTTGCTATGATTGTTATGATTGTTGTGGGTATTATGACGATTACTATGATTATAATGGATGATAGCATGGTTATTATGGTCATCATTCGGATTACTATGGCTATTAAGATTATTATGGTTATTATGTCTATTATATTGGTTATTATGATCGTTTCCAAGTCTATTATGTTTATTATAATGATTATTATGATTATAATGTTGCTTATTATTACTGTGAGGGTTATTATGATCATTACTATTATTATTCTGGTTATTATGGTTATTAAGATTATTATGGCTGTAATAAAGATTATTAGGTTATTTCCTTGATTATTCTGTTTATTATTACGATGTTATGATTATTACAGTTAGTATAACTATTACTATGACTATTACGGCTATTATGATTGTGCTATGATTATTATGATTATTATTATGATTGTTCTGATTGTTGTGGTTATTATGAGGGTTACTATGATTATAATGGTTGATGGCATAGAAATCATGATCATCATTCAGATTACTATAGCTATTATGATTAATACGGTTATCATGGCTATTATAATGGTTATTATGGTTGTTTCCAAGTTTATTATGGTTATTGTCATGTTTATTATCATTATTATTATGATTGTTATGTTTGTTGTGGGTATTATGACGATTACTATGATTATAATGGTTGATAGCATGGTTATTATGATCATCATTCAGATTACTATAACTATTATGATTATTACGGTTGTTATGGCTATTATAATGGTTATTGTGGCTGTTTCCAAGTCTACTATGGTTATTATCATGATTATTATGATTATTACGTTTCTGAGCATGATTATGACGAATACTATGATCATCAATGACATTCTTATGGTGATTACGACTATTACGATTATTATGGCTATAATAACCATTATTAGGTAATTTCTATGATCATTCTGTTTATTATTACGATGTTATGACTATTACGGTTAGTGTAACTATTACTATGATTATTACGGCTATTATGATTGTTGCTATGGTAATTATGATTATTATTATGATTTTTATGATTGTTGTGGTTATTATGACGATTACTATGATTATAATGGTTGATAGTATGGTAGTTATGATCATCAGTCAGATTAATATAGCTATAATGGTTATTATGGTTATTATGGCTATTATAATGGTTATTAGGGTTGTTTCCAAGTCTATTATGGTTATTATCATGATTATTATGATTATTATGTTTCCTAGTATGATTGTGAGAATTATTATGATCATTATTACGATTATTCTGGTTATAATCTCTATTAAGATTATTATGGTTGTAATAACGAGTATTAGGTTATTTCCATGATTATTCTGTATATTATAACGATGTTATGATTATTACAGTTAGTATAACGATTACTATGATTATTACGGCTATTATGATTGTTGCTATGATTGTTCTGATTGTTGTGGGTATTATGACGATTACTATGATTATAATGGTTGATAGCATGGTTATTATGATCATCATTCAGATTACTATAACTATTATGATTATTACGGTTGTTATGGCTATTCTAATGGTTATTGTGGCTGTTTCCATGTCTATTAAGGTTATTATTATGATTATTATGATTATAATGTATCATAGTATGTTTGCGATGATTATTACGATCATTATGATGATTATTCTGGTTATTATGGTTATTAAGATTATTATGGCTGTAATATCGTTTATTAGGTTATTTCCATGATTATTCTGTTTATTATTACGATGTTATGATTATTACAGTCAGTATAACTATTACTATAATGATTGCGTCTATTATGATTGTTGCTATGATTATTATGATTATTATTATGATTGTCATGATTGTTGTGGTTATCATGACGATTACTATGATTATATTGGTTGATAGCATGGTTACTATGATCATCTTACAGATTACTATAGCTATTATGGTTATTATGGTTATTATGGCTGTTATTATGGTTATTAGGGTTGTTTCCAAGTCTATTATGGTTATTATCATGATTATTATGATTATGATGTTTTTTAGTATGATTATGACGAATATTATGATCATCACTGAGATTCTTACGGCGATTACGACTATTGCGATTATTATGGCTATAATAACGATTATTAGGTTTTTTTCCTGATTATTCTGTTTTTTATTACGATGTTATGATTATTACAGTTAGTATAGCAATTACTATGACTATTACGGCTATTCTGACTGTTGCTATGATTATTATGATTATTCTTATGATTGTTATGATTGTTGTGGTTATTATGACGATTACTATGATTATAATGGTTGATAGCATGGTAATCATGATCATCATTCAGATTACTATAGCTATTATGATGAATATCATTATCAGGGCTATTATAATGGCTATTATGCTTGTTTCCACGTTTATTATGGTTATTGTCATGTTTATTATCATTATTATTATGATTGTTATGTTTGTTGTGGGTATTATGACGATTACTATGATTATAATTATTGATAGCATAGAAATTATGATCATCAGTCAGATTAATATAGCTATTATGGTTATTATGGTTATTATGGCTATTATAATTGTTATTAGGGTTGTTTCCAAGTCTATTATGTTTATTATCATGATTACTATGATTATTATGTTTCTTAGTATGATTGTGAGAATTATTATGATCATTACTACGATTATTCTGGTTATAATGGTTATTAAGATTATTATGTCTGTAATAACGATTATTAGGTTATTTCCATGATTATTCTGTATATTATAACGATGTTATGATTATTACAGTTAGTATAACGATTACTATGATTATTACGGCTATTATGTTTGTTGCTATGATTGTTATGATTGTTGTGGGTATTATGACGATTACTATGATTATAATGGTTGATAGCATGGTTATTATGGTCATCATTCGGATTACTATGGCTATTAAGATTATTTTGGTTATTATGTCTATTATATTGGTTATGATGATCGTTTCCAAGTCTATTATGTTTATTATAATGATTATTATGATTATAATGTTGCTTAGTATTACTGTGAGGGTTATTATGATCATTACTATTATTATTCTGGTTATTATGGTTATTAAGATTATTATGGCTGTAATGACGATTATTAGGTTATTTCCATGATTATTCTGTATATTATAACGATGTTATGGTTATTACAGTCAGTGTAACGATTACTATGATTATCACGGCTATTATGATTGTTGCTATGATAATTATGATTATAATTATGATTGTCATGATTGTTGTGGTTATCATGACGATTACTATGATTATATTGGTTGATAGCATGGTTACTATGATCATCATACAGATTACTATAGCTATTATGGTTATTATGGTTATTATGGCTGTTATAATGGTTATTAGGGTTGTTTCCAAGTCTATTATGGTTATTATCATGATTATTATGATTATGATGTTTTTTAGTATGATTGTGAGGATTATTATGACCATTATTATGTTTATTCTGCTTATTATGGTTATTAAGAATTATATGGCTGTAATAACGATTATTAGGCTATTTGCATGATTATTCTGTTTATCATTACGATGTTATGATAATTACAGTCAGTATAAACATTACCATGATTATTACGTCTATTATGATTGTTCCTATGATTACTATGACTATTATTATGATTGTTATGATTGTTGTGGTTATTATGACGATTACCATGATTATAATTGTTGATAGCATGGTAATTATGATCATCAGTCAGATTACTATAGTTATTATGGTTATTAAGGTTATTATGGCTATTATAATGGTTATTAGGGTTGTTTCCATGTCTATTATGGTTACTATCATGATTATTATGATTATTATGTTCCTTAGCATGATTGTGAGGGTTATTATGATCATTATTATTATTATTCTGGTTATTAAGGTTATTAAGACTATTATGGATGTAATAACGATTATTAGGTTATTTCCATGATTATTCTGTTTATTTTTACAATGTTATGATTATTACAGTTAGTATAACCATTACTATGATTATTACGTCTATTATGATTGTTCCTATGATTATTATGACTATTATTATGATTGTTATGGTTGTTGTGGTTATTGTGAGGGTTACTATGATTATAATGGTTGATAGCATAGTAATCATGATCATCATTCAGATTACTATAGTTATTACGATTAATACGGTTATCATGGCTATTATAATGGTTATTATGGTTGTTTCCAAGTTTATTATGGTTATTGTCATGTTTATTATCACTATTATTATGATTGTTATGTTTGTTGTGGGTACTATGACGATTACTATGATTATAATTGTTGATAGCATGGTAATTATGATCATCAGTCAGATTAATATAGCTATTATGGTTATTATGGTTATTATGGTTATTATAATTGTTATTAGGGTTGTTTCCAAGTCTATTATGGTTATTATCATGATTATTATGATTATTATGTTTCTTAGTATGATTGTGAGGATTATTATGATCATTATTATGATAATTCTGGTTATTATGGTTGTTTAGATTATTATGTCTGTAATAACGATTATTAGGTTATTTCCTTGATTATTCTGTTTATTATTACGATGTTATGATTATTACAGTTAGTATAACTATTACTATGACTATTACGGCTATTATGATTGTGCTATGATTATTATGATTATTATTATGATTGTTATGATTGTTGTGGTTATTATGAGGGTTACTATGATTTTAATGGTTGATGGCATAGAAATCATGATCATCATTCAGATTACTATAGCTATTATGATTAATACGGTTATCATGGCTATTATAATGGTTATTATGGTTGTTTCCAAGTTTATTATGGTTATTGACATGTTTATTATCATTATTATTATGATTGTTATGTTTGTTGTGGGGTTTATGACGATTACTATGATTATAATTGTTGATAGCATGGTAATTATGATCATCATTCAGATTAGTATAACTATTATGATTATTATGGTTGTTATGGCTAATATAATGGTTATTATGGCTGTTTCCAAGTCTATTATGGTTATTATCATGATTATTATGATTATTATGTTTCTTAGCATGATTATGACGAATACTATGATCATCAATGACATTCTTATGGTGATTACGACTATTACGATTATTATGGCAATAATAACGATTATTAGGTAATTTCTATGATCATTCTGTTTATTATTCCGATGTTATGACTATTACGGTTAGTATAACTATTACTATGATTATTACGGCTATTATGATTGTTGCTATGGTAATTATGATTATTATTATGACTTTTATGATTGTTGTGGTTATTATGAGGGTTACTATGATTATAATGGTTGATGGCATAGAAATCATGATCATCATTCAGATTACTATAGCTATTATGATTAATACGGTTATCATGGCTATTATAATGGTTATTATGGTTGTTTCCAAGTTTATTATGGTTATTGACATGTTTATTATCATTATTATTATGATTGTTATGTTTGTTGTGGGGTTTATGACGATTACTATGATTATAATGGTTGATAGCATGGTTATTATGATCATCATTCAGATTGCTATAACTATTATGATTATTACGGTTGTTATGGCTATTATAATGGTTATTGTGGCTGTTTCCAAGTCTATTATGGTTATTATCATCATTATTATGATTATTATGTTTCTGAGCATGATTATGACGAATACTATAATCATCAATGACATTCTTATGGTGATTACGACTATTACGATTATTATGGCTATAATAACCATTATTAGGTTTTTTTCCTGATCATTCTCTTTATTATTACGATGTTATGACTATTACGGTTAGTATAACTATTACTATGATTATTACGGCTATTATGATTGTTGCTATGGTAATTATGATTATTATAATGATTTTTATGACAGTTGTGGTTATTATGACGATTACTATGATTATAATGGTTGATAGTATGGTAGTTATGATCATCAGTCAGATTAATATAGCTATAATGGTTATTATGGTTATTATGGCTGTTATAATGGTTATTAGGGTTGTTTTCAAGTCTATTATGGTTATTATCATGATTATTATGATTATTATGTTTCTTAGTATGATTGTGAGGATTATTATGATCATCACTGAGATTCTTATGGTGATTACGACTATTATGATTATTATGGCTATAATAACGATTATTAGGCTATTTCCATGATTATTCTGTTTATTATTACAATGCTATGATTGCTACAGTTAGTATAACTATTACTATGGTAATTACGTCTATTATGATTTTTGCTATGATTATTATGACTATTATTATGATTGTTATGATTTTTGTGGTTATTATGACGATTACTATGATTATAATGGTTGATAGCATGGTAATCATGATCATCATTCAGATTACTATAGCTATTATGATTAATATGGTTATCATGGCTATTATAATGGTTATTACGGTTGTTTCCAAGTCTATTATGGTTATTGCCATGTTTATTATTATTATTATTATTATGATTGTTATGTTTGTTGTCGTTATTATGACGATTACTTTGATTATTGTTGTTGATAGCATGGTAGTTATGATCATCAGTCAGATTATTATAGCTATTACGGTTATTATGGTTATTATGGCTATTATAATGGTTATTAGGGTTGTTTCCAAGTCTATTATGGTTATTTTCATGATTATTGTGATTGTGATGTTTTTTAGTATGATTGTGAGGATTATTATGACCATTATTGTGGTTATTCTGCTTATTATGGTTATTAAGAATTATATGGCTGTAATAACGATTATTAGGCTATTTGCATGATTATTCTGTTTATCATTACGATGTTATGATAATTACAGTCAGTATAACCATTACCATGATTATTACGTCTATTATGATTGTTCCTATGATTACTATGACTATTATTATGATTGTTATGATTGTTGTGGTTATTATGACGATTACCATGATTATAATTGTTGATAGCATGGTAATTATGATCATCAGTCAGATTACTATAGTTATTATGGTTATTATGGTTATTATGGCTATTATAATGGTTATTAGGGTTGTATCCAAGTCTATTATGGTTATTATCATGATTATTATGATTATTATGTTTCTTAGTACGATTATAACGAGTATTATGGTAATCACTGAGATTCTTATGGCGATTACGACTATTACGATTATTATTGCTATAATAACGGTTATTAGGTTATTTCCATGATTAATCTGTTTATTATTACAATGTTATGATTATTACAGTTAGTATAACTATTACTATGATTATTACGTCTATTATGATTGTTGCTATGATTATTATGACTATTAGTATGATTGTTATGACTGTTGTGGTTATTATGACGATTACCATGATTATAATGGTTGCTAGCATGGTTATTATGATCATAATTCAGGTTACTATAGCTGTTATGATTATTATGTTTATTATGTCTATTATATTGGTTATTATAATTGTTTCCAAATCTATTATGGTTATTATTATGATTATTATGATTATAAAGTTCCTTAGCATGATTGTGAGGGTTATTATGATCATTATTATTATTATTCTGGTTATTAAGGTTATTAAGACTATTATGGATGTAATAACGATTATTAGGTTATTTCCATGATTATTCTGTTTATTTTTACAATGTTATGATTATTACAGTTAGTATAACCATTACTATGATTATTACGTCTATTATGATTGTTCCTATGATTATTATGACTATTATTATGATTGTTATGGTTGTTGTGGTTATTGTGAGGGTTACTATGATTATAATGGTTGATAGCATAGTAATCATGATCATCATTCAGATTACTATAGTTATTACGATTAATACGGTTATCATGGCTATTATAATGGTTATTATGGTTGTTTCCAAGTTTATTATGGTTATTGTCATGTTTATTATCACTATTATTATGATTGTTATGTTTGTTGTGGGTACTATGACGATTACTATGATTATAATTGTTGATAGCATGGTAATTATGATCATCAGTCAGATTAATATAGCTATTATGGTTATTATGGTTATTATGGTTATTATAATTGTTATTAGGGTTGTTTCCAAGTCTATTATGGTTATTATCATGATTATTATGATTATTATGTTTCTTAGTATGATTGTGAGGATTATTATGATCATTATTATGATAATTCTGGTTATTATGGTTGTTTAGATTATTATGTCTGTAATAACGATTATTAGGTTATTTCCTTGATTATTCTGTTTATTATTACGATGTTATGATTATTACAGTTAGTATAACTATTACTATGACTATTACGGCTATTATGATTGTGCTATGATTATTATGATTATTATTATGATTGTTATGATTGTTGTGGTTATTATGAGGGTTACTATGATTTTAATGGTTGATGGCATAGAAATCATGATCATCATTCAGATTACTATAGCTAATATTATTAATACGGTTATCATGGCTATTATAATGGTTATTATGGTTGTTTCCAAGTTTATTATGGTTATTGACATGTTTATTATCATTATTATTATGATTGTTATGTTTGTTGTGGGGTTTATGACGATTACTATGATTATAATTGTTGATAGCATGGTAATTATGATCATCATTCAGATTAGTATAACTATTATGATTATTATGGTTGTTATGGCTAATATAATGGTTATTATGGCTGTTTCCAAGTCTATTATGGTTATTATCATGATTATTATGATTATTATGTTTCTTAGCATGATTATGACGAATACTATGATCATCAATGACATTCTTATGGTGATTACGACTATTACGATTATTATGGCAATAATAACGATTATTAGGTAATTTCTATGATCATTCTGTTTATTATTCCGATGTTATGACTATTACGGTTAGTATAACTATTACTATGATTATTACGGCTATTATGATTGTTGCTATGGTAATTATGATTATTATTATGATTTTTATGATTGTTGTGGTTATTATGAGGGTTACTATGATTATAATGGTTGATGGCATAGAAATCATGATCATCATTCAGATTACTATAGCTATTATGATTAATACGGTTATCATGGCTATTATAATGGTTATTATGGTTGTTTCCAAGTTTATTATGGTTATTGACATGTTTATTATCATTATTATTATGATTGTTATGTTTGTTGTGGGGTTTATGACGATTACTATGATTATAATGGTTGATAGCATGGTTATTATGATCATCATTCAGATTGCTATAACTATTATGATTATTACGGTTGTTATGGCTATTATAATGGTTATTGTGGCTGTTTCCAAGTCTATTATGGTTATTATCATGATTATTATGATTATTATGTTTCTGAGCATGATTATGACGAATACTATAATCATCAATGACATTCTTATGGTGATTACGACTATTACGATTATTATGGCTATAATAACCATTATTAGGTTTTTTTCCTGATCATTCTCTTTATTATTACGATGTTATGACTATTACGGTTAGTATAACTATTACTATGATTATTACGGCTATTATGATTGTTGCTATGGTAATTATGATTATTATAATGATTTTTATGACAGTTGTGGTTATTATGACGATTACTATGATTATAATGGTTGATAGTATGGTAGTTATGATCATCAGTCAGATTAATATAGCTATAATGGTTATTATGGTTATTATGGCTGTTATAATGGTTATTAGGGTTGTTTTCAAGTCTATTATGGTTATTATCATGATTATTATGATTATTATGTTTCTTAGTATGATTGTGAGGATTATTATGATCATCACTGAGATTCTTATGGTGATTACGACTATTATGATTATTATGGCTATAATAACGATTATTAGGCTATTTCCATGATTATTCTGTTTATTATTACAATGCTATGATTGCTACAGTTAGTATAACTATTACTATGGTAATTACGTCTATTATGATTTTTGCTATGATTATTATGACTATTATTATGATTGTTATGATTTTTGTGGTTATTATGACGATTACTATGATTATAATGGTTGATAGCATGGTAATCATGATCATCATTCAGATTACTATAGCTATTATGATTAATATGGTTATCATGGCTATTATAATGGTTATTACGGTTGTTTCCAAGTCTATTATGGTTATTGCCATGTTTATTATTATTATTATTATTATGATTGTTATGTTTGTTGTCGTTATTATGACGATTACTTTGATTATTGTTGTTGATAGCATGGTAGTTATGATCATCAGTCAGATTATTATAGCTATTACGGTTATTATGGTTATTATGGCTATTATAATGGTTATTAGGGTTGTTTCCAAGTCTATTATGGTTATTTTCATGATTATTGTGATTGTGATGTTTTTTAGTATGATTGTGAGGATTATTATGACCATTATTGTGGTTATTCTGCTTATTATGGTTATTAAGAATTATATGGCTGTAATAACGATTATTAGGCTATTTGCATGATTATTCTGTTTATCATTACGATGTTATGATAATTACAGTCAGTATAACCATTACCATGATTATTACGTCTATTATGATTGTTCCTATGATTACTATGACTATTATTATGATTGTTATGATTGTTGTGGTTATTATGACGATTACCATGATTATAATTGTTGATAGCATGGTAATTATGATCATCAGTCAGATTACTATAGTTATTATGGTTATTATGGTTATTATGGCTATTATAATGGTTATTAGGGTTGTTTCCAAGTCTATTATGGTTATTATCATGACTATTATGATTATTATGTTTCTTAGTATGATTGTGAGGATTATTATGATCATTATTATGATAATTCTGGTTATTATGGTTGTTTAGATTATTATGTGTGTAATAACGATTATTAGGTTATTTCCTTGATTATTCTGTTTATTATTACGATGTTATGATTATTACAGTTAGTTTAACTATTACTATGACTATTACGGCTATTGTGATTGTGCTATGATTAGTATGATTATTATTACGATTGTTATGATTGTTGTGGTTATTATGAGTGTTACTATGATTATAATGGTTGATGGCATAGAAATCATGATCATCATTCAGATTACTATAGCTATTATGATTATTATGGTTATCAAGGCTATTATAATGGTTACTATGGTTGTTTCCAAGTTTATTATGGTTATTGTCATGTTTATTATCATTATTATTATGATTGTTATGTTTGTTGTGGCGTTTATGACGATTACTATGATTATAATTGTTGATAGCATGGTAATTATGATCATCATTCAGATTAGTATAACTATTATGATTATTATGGTTGTTATGGCTAATATAATGGTTATTATGGCTGTTTCCAAGTCTATTATGGTTATTATCATGATTATTATGATTATTATGTTTCTTAGCATGATTATGACGTATACTATGATCATCAATGATATTCTTATGGTGATTACGACTATTACGATTATTATGGCAATAATAACGATTATTAGGTAATTTCTATGATCATTCTGTTTATTATTACGATGTTATGACTATTACGGTTAGTATAACTGTTACTATGATTATTACGACCTATTATGATTGTTGCTATGATAATTATGATTATTCCTATGATTGTTATGATTGTCGTGGTTATCATGACGATTACTATGATTATAATGGTTGATAGCATGGTTATTATGGTCATCATTCGGATTACTATGGCTGTTAAGATTATTATGGTTATTATGTCTATTATATTGGTTATTATGGCTGTTTCCAAGTCTATTATGGTTATTATCATGATTGTTATGATTATTATGTTTCTGAGCATGATTATGACGAATACCATGATCATCAATGACATTCTTATGGTGATTACGACTATTATGATTATTATGGCTATAATAACCATTATTAGGTTTTTTTCCTGATCATTCTGTTTATTATTACGATGTTATGACTATTAATTGCTATGGTAATTATGATTATTATTATGGTAATTATGATTATTATTATGATTTTTATGACTGTTGTGGTTATTATGACGATTACTATGATTATAATGGTTGATAGTATGGTAGTTATGATCATCAGTCAGATTAATATAGCTATAATGGTTATTATGGTTATTATGGCTATTATAATGGTTATTAGGGTTGTTTCCAAGTCTATTATGTTTATTATCATGATTACTATGATTATTATGTTTCTTAGTATGATTGTGAGAATTATTATGATCATTACTACGATTATTCTGGTTATAATGGTTATTAAGATTATTATGTCTGTAATAACGATTATTAGGTTATTTCCATGATTATTCTGTATATTATAACGATGTTATGATTATTACAGTTAGTATAACGATTACTATGATTATTACGGCTATTATGATTGTTGCTATGATTGTTATGATTGTTGTGGGTATTATGACGATTACTATGATTATAATGGTTGATAGCATGGTTATTATGGTCATCATTCGGATTACTATGGCTATTAAGATTATTATGGTTATTATGTCTATTATATTGGTTATTATGATCTTTTCCAAGTCTATTATGTTTATTATAATGATTATTATGATTATGATGTTGCTTAGTATTACTGTGAGGGTTATTATGATCATTACTATTATTATTCTGGTTATTATGGTTATTAAGATTATTATGGCTGCAATAACGATTATTAGGTTATTTCCATGATTATTCTGTTTATTATTACGATATTATGATTATTACAGTTAGTATAGCAATTACTATGACTATTACGGCTATTCTGACTGTTGCTATGATTATTATGATTATTCTTATGATTGTTATGATTGTTGTGGTTATTATGACGATTACTATGATTATAATGGTTGATAGCATGGTAATCATGATCATCATTCAGATTACTATAGCTATTATTATGAATATCATTATCAGGGCTATTATAATGGCTATTATGGTTGTTTCCACGTTTATTATGGTTATTGTCATGTTTATTATCATTATTATTATGATTGTTATGTTTGTTGTGGGTATTATGACGATTACTATGATTATAATTATTGATAGCATAGAAATTATGATCATCAGTCAGATTAATATAGCTATTATGGTTATTATGGTTATTATGGCTATTATAATGGTTATTAGGGTTGTTTCCAAGTCTATTATGTTTATTATCATGATTACTATGATTATTATGTTTCTTAGTATGATTGTGAGAATTATTATGATCATTACTACGATTATTCTGGTTATAATGGTTATTAAGATTATTATGTCTGTAATAACGATTATTAGGTTATTTCCATGATTATTCTGTATATTATAACGATGTTATGATTATTACAGTTAGTATAACGATTACTATGATTATTACGGCTATTATGATTGTTGCTATGATTGTTATGATTGTTGTGGGTATTATGACGATTACTATGATTATAATGGTTGATAGCATGGCTATTATGGTCATCATTCTGATTACTATGGCTATTAAGATTATTTTGGTTATTATGTCTATTATATTGGTTATTATGATCGTTTCCAAGTCTATTATGTTTATTATAATGATTATTATGATTATAATGTTGCTTAGTATTACTGTGAGGGTTATTATGATCATTACTATTATTATTCTGGTTATTATGGTTATTAAGATTATTATGGCTGTAATAACGATTATTAGGTTATTTCCATGATTATTCTGTATATTATAACGATGTTATGGTTATTACAGTCAGTGTAACGATTACTATGATTATCACGGCTATTATGATTGTTGCTATGATAATTATGATTATAATTATGATTGTCATGATTGTTGTGGTTATCATGACGATTACTATGATTATATTGGTTGATAGCATGGTTACTATGATCATCATACAGATTACTATAGCTATTATGGTTATTATGGTTATTATGGCTGTTATAATGGTTATTAGGGTTGTTTCCAAGTCTATTATGGTTATTATCATGATTATTATGATTATGATGTTTTTTAGTATGATTGTGAGGATTATTATGACCATTATTATGTTTATTCTGCTTATTATGGTTATTAAGAATTATATGGCTGTAATAACGATTATTAGGCTATCTGCATGATTATTCTGTTTATCATTACGATGTTATGATAATTACAGTCAGTATAAACATTACCATGATTATTACGTCTATTATGATTGTTCCTATGATTACTATGACTATTATTATGATTGTTAAGATTGTTGTGGTTATTATGACGATTACCATGATTATAATTGTTGATAGCATGGTAATTATGATCATCAGTCAGATTACTATAGTTATTATGGTTATTATGGTTATTATGGCTATTATAATGGTTATTAGGGTTGTTTCCTAGTCTATTATGGTTACTATCATGATTATTATGATTAATATGTTTCTTAGTATGATTGTGAGGATTATTATGATCATTATTATGATAATTCTGGGTATTATGGTTGTTTAGATTATTATGTCTGTAATAACGATTATTAGGTTATTTCCTTGATTATTCTGTTTATTATTACGATGTTATGATTATTACAGTTAGTATAGCTATTACTATGACTATTGCGGCTATTATGATTGTGCTATGATTATTATGATTATTATTATGATTGTTATGATTGTTGTGGTTATTATGAGGGTTACTATGGTTATAATGGTTGATGGCATAGAAATCATGATCATCATTCAGATTACTATAGCTATTATGATTAATACGGTTATCATGGC
Organism: Calliopsis andreniformis; assembly: GCF_051401765.1. NCBI lineage: Eukaryota > Metazoa > Arthropoda > Insecta > Hymenoptera > Andrenidae > Calliopsis > Calliopsis andreniformis. The sequence goes on along the minus strand of NW_027480756.1, from coordinate 181,870 downwards.
TATTATAATGGTTATTATGGTTGTTTCCAAGTTTATTATGGTTATTGTCATGTTTATTATCATTATTATTATGATTGTTATGTTTGTTGTGGGGTTTATGACGATTACTATGATTATAATTGTTGATAGCATGGTAATTATGATCATCATTCAGATTACTATAACTATTATGATTATTATGGTGGTTATGGCTACTATAATGGTTATTATGGTTGTTTCCACGTCTATTATGGTTATTATCATGATTATTATGATTATTATGTTTCTTAGTACGATTATGACGAGTATTATGATAATCACTGAGATTCTTATGGCGATTGCGACTGTTACGATTATTATTGCTATAATAACGGTTATTAGGTTATTTCCATGATTAATCTGTTTATTATTACAATGTTATGATTATTACAGTTAGTATAACTATTACTATGATTATTACGTCTATTATGATTGTTGCTATGATTATTATGACTATTAGTATGATTGTTATGACTGTTGTGGTTATTATGACGATTACCATGCTTATAATGGTTGCTAGCATGGTTATTATGATCATAATTCAGGTTACTATAGCTGTTATGATTATTATGTTTATTATGTCTATTATATTGGTTATTATAATTGGTTCCAAATCTATTATGGTTATTATTATGATTATTATGATTATAAAGTTCCTTAGCATGATTGTGAGGGTTATTATGATCATTATTATTATTATTCTGGTTATTAAGGTTATTAAGATTATTATGGATGTAATAACGATTATTAGGTTATTTCCATGATTATTCTGTTTATTATTACGATATTATGATTATTACAGTTAGTATAACAATTACTATGACTATTACGGCTATTCTGACTGTTGCTATGATTATTATGATTATCTTATGATTGTTATGATTGTTGTGGTTATTATGACGATTACTATGATTATAATGGTTGATAGCATGGTAATCATGATCATCATTCAGATTACTATAGCTATTATGATGAATATCATTATCAGGGCTATTATAATGGCTATTATGGTTGTTTCCACGTTTATTATGGTTATTGTCATGTTTATTATCATTATTATTATGATTGCTATGTTTGTTGTGGGTATTATGACGATTACTATGATTATAATTATTGATAGCATAGAAATTATGATCATCAGTCAGATTAATATAGCTATTATGGTTATTATGGTTATTATGGCTATTATAATGGTTATTAGGGTTGTTTCCAAGTCTATTATGTTTATTATCATGATTACTATGATTATTATGTTTCTTAGTATGATTGTGAGAATTATTATGATCATTACTACGATTATTCTGGTTATTATGGTTATTAAGATTATTATGGCTGTAATAACGATTATTAGGTTATTTCCATGATTCTTCTGTATATTATAACGATGTTATGGTTATTACAGTCAGTGTAACGATTACTATGATTATCACGGCTATTATGATTGTTGCTATGATAATTATGATTATAATTATGATTGTCATGATTGTTGTGGTTATCATGACGATTACTATGATTATATTGGTTGATAGCATGGTTACTATGATCATCATACAGATTACTATAGCTATTATGGTTATTATGGTTATTATGGCTGTTATAATGGTTATTAGGGTTGTTTCCAAGTCTATTATGGTTATTATCATGATTATTATGATTATGATGTTTTTTAGTATGATTGTGAGGATTATTATGACCATTATTACGTTTATTCTGCTTATTATGGTTATTAAGAATTATATGGCTGTAATAACGATTATTAGGCTATTTGCATGATTATTCTGTTTATCATTACGATGTTATGATAATTACAGTCAGTATAAACATTACCATGATTATTACGTCTATTATGATTGTTCCTATGATTACTATGACTATTATTATGATTGTTATGATTGTTGTGGTTATTATGACGATTACCATGATTATAATTGTTGATAGCATGGTAATTATGATCATCAGTCAGATTACTATAGTTATTATGGTTATTATGGTTATTATGGCTATTATAATGGTTATTAGGTATGTTTCCAAGTCTATTATGGTTACTATCATGATTATTATGATTATTATGTTTCTTAGTATGATTGTGAGGATTATTATGATCATTATTATGATAATTCTGGTTATTATGGTTATTTAGATTATTATGCCTGTAATAACGATTATTAGGTTATTTCCTTGATTATTCTGTTTATTATTACGATGTTATGATTATTACCGTTAGTATAACTATTACTATGACTATTACGGCTATTATGATTGTGCTATGGTTATTATGTTTATTATTATGATTGTTACGATTGTTGTGGTTATTATGAGGGTTACTATGATTATAATGGTTGATGGCATAGAAATCATGATCATCATTCAGATTACTATAGCTATTATGATTAATACGGTTATCATGGCTATTATAATGGTTATCATGGTTGTTTCCAAGTTTATTATGGTTATTGTCATGTTTATTATCATTATTATTATGATTGTTATGTTTGTTGTGGGGTTTATGACGATCACTATGATTTTAATTGTTGATAGCATGGTAATTATGATCATCATTCAGATTACTATAACTATTATGATTATTATGGTTGTTATGGCTAATATAATGGTTATTAAGACTGTTTCCAAGTCTATTATGGTTATTATCATGATTATTATGATTATTATGTTTCTTACCATGATTATGACGAATACTATGATCATCAATGACATTCTTATGGTGATTACGACTATTACGATTATTATGGCAATAATAACGATTATTAGGTAATTTCTATGATCATTCTGTTTATTATTACGATGTTATGACTATTACGGTTAGTATAACTAGTACTATGATTATTACGGCTATTATGATTGTTGCTATGGTAATTATGATTATTATTATGATTTTTATGATTGTTGTGGTTATTATGACGATTACTATGATTATAATGGTTGATAGTATGGTAGTTATGATCATCAGTCAGAATAATATAGCTATAATGGTTATTATGGTTATTATGGCTATTATAATGGTTATTAGGGTTGTTTCCAAGTCTATTATGGTTATTATCATGATTATTATGATTATTATGTTTCCTAGTATGATTGTGAGAATTATTATGATCATTATTACGATTATTCTGGTTATAATGGCTATTAAGATTATTATGGTTGTAATAACGAGTATTAGGTTATTTCCATGATTATTCTGTATATTATAACGATGTTATGATTATTACAGTTAGTATAACGATTACTATGATTATTACGGCTATTATGATTGTTGCTATGATTGTTATGATTGTTGTGGGTATTATGACGATTACTATGATTATAATGGTTGATAGCATGGTTATTATGATCATCATTCAGATTACTATAACTATTATGATTATTAGGGTTGTTATGGCTATTATAATGGTTATTGTGGCTGTTTCCAAGTCTATTATGGTTATTATCATGATTATTATGATTATTATGTTTCTGAGCATGATTATGACGAATACTATGATCATCAATGACATTCTTGTGGTGATTACGACTGTTACGATTATTATGGCTATAATAACCATTATTAGGTTTTTTTCCTGATCATTCTGTTTATTATTACGATGTTATGACTATTACGGTTAGTATAACTATTACTATGATTATTACGGCTATTATGATTGTTGCTATGGTAATTATGATTATTATTATGATTTTTATGACTGTTGTGGTTATTATGACGATTACTATGATTATAATGGTTGATAGTATGGTAGTTATGATCATCAGTCAGATTAATATAGCTATAATGGTTATTATGGTTATTATGGCTATTATAATGGTTATTAGGGTTGTGTCCAAGTCTATTATGGTTATTATCATGATTATTATGATTATTATGTTTCCTAGTATGATTGTGAGAATTATTATGATCATTGTTACGATTATTCTGGTTATAATGGCTATTAAGATTATTATGGTTGTAAAAACGAGTATTAGGTCATTTCCATGATTATTCTGTATATTATAACGATGTTATGTTTATTACAGTTAGTATAACGATTACTATGATTATTACGGCTATTATGATTGTTGCTATGATTGTTATGATTGTTGTGGGTATTATGACGATTACTATGATTATAATGGTTGATAGCGTGGTTATTATGGTCATCATTCGGATTACTATAGCTATTAAGATTATTATGGTTATTATGTCTACTATATTGGTTATTATGATCGTTTCCAAGTCTATTATGTTTATTATAATGATTATTATGATTATAATGTTGCTTAGTATTACTGTGAGGGTTATTATGATCATTACTATTATTATTCTGGTTATTATGGTTATTAAGATTATTGTGGCTGTAATAACGATTATTAGGATATTTGCATGATTATTCTGTATATTATAACGATGTTATGATTATTACGGTCAGTGTAACGGTTACTATGATTATCACGGCTACTATGATTGTTGCTATGATAATTATGATTATAATTATGATTGTCATGATTGTTGTGGTTATCATGACGATTACTATGATTATATTGGTTGATAGCATGGTTACTATGATCATCATCCAGATTACTATAGCTATTATGATTATTATGGTTATTATGGCTATTATAATTTTTGTTATGGTTGTTTCCATGTCTATTATGGTTATTATCATGATTATTATGATTATTATGTTTCTTAGTACGATTATGACGAATATTAAGATAATCACTGAGATTCTTATAGCGATTACGACAATTACGATTATTATGGCTGTAATAACGATTATTAGGTTATTTCCATGATTATTCTGTTTATTATTACGATATTATGATTATTACAGTTAGTATAGCTATTACTATGACTATTACGGCCATTCTGACTGTTGCTATGATTATTATGATTGTTCTTATGATTGTTATGATTGTTGTGGTTATTATGACGATTACTATGATTATAATGGTTGATAGCATGGTAATCATGATCATCATTCAGATTACTATAGCTATTATGATGAATATCATTATCAGGGCTATTATAATGGCTATTATGGTTGTTTCCACGTTTATTATGGCTATTGTCATGTTTATTATCATTATTATTATGATTGTTATGTTTGTTGTGGGTATTATGACGATTACTATGATTATAATTATTGATAGCATAGAAATTATGATCATCAGTCAGATTAATATAGCTATTATGGTTATTATGGTTATTATGGCCATTATAATGGTTATTAGGGTTGTTTCCAAGTCTATTATGTTTATTATCATGATTACTATGATTATTATGTTTCTTAGTATGATTGTGAGAATTATTATGATCATTACTACGATTATTCTGGTTATAATGGTTATTAAGATTATTATGTCTGTAATAACGATTATTAGGTTATTTCCATGATTATTCTGTATATTATAACGATGTTATGATTATTACAGTTAGTATAACCATTACCATGATTATTACGTCTATTATGATTGTTCCTATGATTACTATGACTATTATTATGATTGTTATGATTGTTGTGGTTATTATGACGATTACCATGATTATAATTGTTGATAGCATGGTAATTATGATCATCAGTCAGATTACTATAGTTATTATGGTTATTATGGCTATTATAATGGTTATTAGGGTTGTTTCCAAGTCTATTATGGTTACTATCATGATTATTATGATTATTATGTTTCTTAGTATGATTGTGAGGATTATTATGATCATTATTATAATAATTGTGGTTATTATGGTTGTTTAGATTATTATGTCTGTAATAACGATTATTAGGTTATTTCCTTGATTATTCTGTTTATTATTACGATGTTATGATTATTACAGTTAGTATAACTATTACTATGACTATTACGGCTATTATGATTGTGCTATGATTATTATGATTATTATTATGATTGTTATGATTGTTGTGACTATCATGACGATTACTATGATTATATTGGTTGATAGCATGGTTACTATGATCATCATACAGATTACTATAGCTATTATGATTATTATGGTTATTATGGCTATTATAATGTTTGTTATGGTTGTTTACATGTCTACTATTGTTATTATCATGATTATTATGATTATTATGTTTCTTAGTACGATTATGACGAATATTATGATAATCACTGAGATTCTTATGGCGATTACGACTATTACGATTATTATGGCTGTAATAGCGATTATTAGGCTATTTCCATGATTATTCTGTTTATTATTACGATATTATGATTATTACAGTCAGTATAACTATTACCATGATTATTACGTCTATCATGATTGTTCCTATGATTATTATGACTATTATTATGATTGTTATGATTGTTGTGGTTATTATGAGGGTTACGATGATTATAATGGTTCATAGCATGGTTATTATGTCCATCAGCCAGATTACTATAGCTATTATGATTATTATGGTTATTATGGCTATTATAATGGTTATTATGGTTGATTCCAAATCTATTACGGTTATTATCATTATTATTATTATGATTATTATGTTTCTTAGTATGATTATGACGAATATTATGATCATCACTGAGATTCTTACGGCGATTACGACTATTGCGATTATTATGGCTATAGTAACGATTATTAGGTTTTTTTCCTGATTATTCTGTTTTTTATTACGATGTTATGATTATTACTGTCAGTATAACTATTACTATGATTGTTACGTCTATTATGATTGTTCCTATGATTATTATGACTATTATTATGATTGTTATGATTGTTGTGGTTATCATGATTATTACTATGATTATAATGGATAATAGCATCGTTATTATGGTCATCATTCAGATTACTATGGCTATTAAGATTACTATGGTTATTATGGCTATTATAATGGTTATTATGATCGTTTCCATGTCTATTAAGGTTATTATTATGATTATTATGATTATAATGTATCATAGTATGTTTGCGATGATTATTACGATCATTATGATGATTATTCTGGTTATTATGTTTATTAAGATTATTATGGCTGTAATATCGTTTATTAGGTTATTTCCATGATTATTCTGTTTATTATTACGATGTTATGATTATTACAGTCAGTATAACTATTACTATAATTATTGCGTCTATTATGATTGTTGCTATGATTATTATGATTGTTCTTATGATTGTTATGATTATTGTGGTTATTATGACGATTACTATGATTATAATGGTTGATAGCATGGTAATCATGATCCTCATTCAGATTACTATAGCTATTATGATGAATATCATTATCAGGGCTATTATAATGGCTATTATGGTTGTTTCCACGTTTATTATGGCTATTGTCATGTTTATTATCATTATTATTATGATTGTTATGTTTGTTGTGGGTATTATGACGATTACTATGATTATAATTATTGATAGCATAGAAATTATGATCATCAGTCAGATTAATATAGCTATTATGGTTACTATGGTCATTATGGCTATTATAATGGTTATTAGGGTTGTTTCCAAGTCTATTATGTTTATTATCATGATTACTATGATTATTATGTTTCTTAGTATGATTGTGAGAATTATTATGATCATTACTACGATTATTCTGGTTATAATGGTTATTAAGATTATTATGTCTGTAATAACGATTATTAGGTTATTTCCATGATTATTCTGTATATTATAACGATGCTATGATTATTACAGTTAGTGTAACGATTACTATGATTATTACGGCTATTATGATTGTTGCTATGATTGTTATGATTGTTGTGGGTATTATGAGGATTACCATGATTATAATGGTTGATAGCATGTTTATTATGGTCATCATTCGGATTACTATGGCTATTAAGATTATTTTGGTTATTATGTCTATTATATTGGTTATTATGATCGTTTCCAAGTCTATTATGTTTATTATAATGATTATTATGATTATAATGTTGCTTAGTATTACTGTGAGGGTTATTATGATCATTACTATTATTATTCTGGTTATTATGGTTATTAAGATTATTATGGCTGTAATAACGATTATTAGGTTATTTCCATGATTATTCTGTATATTATAACGATGTTATGATTATTACAGTCAGTGTAACGATTACTATGATTATCACGGCTATTATGATTGTTGCTATGATAATTATGATTATAATTATGATTGTCATGATTGTTGTGGTTATCATGACGATTACTATGATTATAATTGTTGATAGCATGGTAATTATGATCATCAGTCAGATTACTATAACTATTATGATTATTACGGTTGTTATGGCTATTATAATGGTTATTGTGGCTGTTTCCAAGTCTATTATGGTTATTATCATGATTATTATGATTATTATGTTTCTGAGCATGATTATGACGAATACTATGATCATCAATGACATTCTTGTGGTGATTACGACTGTTACGATTATTATGGCTATAATAACCATTATTAGGTTTTTTTCCTGATCATTCTGTTTATTATTACGATGTTATGACTATTACGGTTAGTATAACTATTACTATGATTATTACGGCTATTATGATTGTTGCTATGGTAATTATGATTATTATTATGATTTTTATGACTGTTGTGGTTATTATGACGATTACTATGATTATAATGGTTGATAGTATGGTAGTTATGATCATCAGTCAGATTAATATAGCTATAATGGTTATTATGGTTATTATGGCTATTATAATGGTTATTAGGGTTGTTTCCAAGTCTATTATGGTTATTATCATGATTATTATGATTATTATGTTTCCTAGTATGATTGTGAGAATTATTATGATCATTGTTACGATTATTCTGGTTATAATGGCTATTAAGATTATTATGGTTGTAATAACGAGTATTAGGTCATTTCCATGATTATTCTGTATATTATAACGATGTTATGTTTATTACAGTTAGTATAACGATTACTATGATTATTACGTCTATTATGATTGTTCCTATGATTATTATGACTATTATTATGATTGTTATGATTGTTGTGGTTATTATGAGGGTTACTATGATTATAATGGTTGATGGCATAGAAATCATGATCATCATTCAGATTACTATAGCTATTATGATTAATACGGTTATCATGGCTATTATAATGGCTATTATGGTTGTTTCCAAGTTTACTATGGTTATTGTCATGTTTATTATCATTATTATTATGATTGTTATGTTTGTTGTGGGGTTTGTGACGATTACTATGATTATAATTGTTGATAGCAGGGTAATTATGATCATCATTCAGATTACTATGGCTATTAAGATTACTATGGTTATTATGGCTATTATAATGGTTATTATGATCGTTTCCATGTCTATTAAGGTTATTATTATGATTATTATGATTATAATGTATCATAGTATGTTTGCGATGATTATTACGATCATTAAGATGATTATTCTGGTTATTATGGTTATTAAGATTATTATGGCTGTAATATCGTTTATTAGGTTATTTCCATGATTATTCTGTTTATTATTACGATGTTATGATTATTACAGTCAGTATAACTATTACTATAATTATTGCGTCTATTATGATTGTTGCTATGATTATTATGATTATTATTATGATTGTTAAGATTGTTGTGGTTATTATGACGATTACTATGATTATAATGGTTGATAGTATGGTAGTTATGATCATCAGTCAGATTAATATAGCTATAATGGTTATTATGGTTATTATGGCTATTATAATGGTTATTAGGGTTGTTTCCAAGTCTATTATGGTTATTATCATGATTATTATGATTATTATGTTTCCTAGTATGATTGTGTGAATTATTATGATCATTACTACGATTATTCTGGTTATTATGGTTATTAAGATTATTATGTCTGTAATAACGATTATTAGGTTATTTCCATGATTATTCTGTATATTATAACGATGTTATGATTATTACAGCCAGTATAAATATTACTATGATTATTACGTCTATTATGACTGTTGCTATGATTATTATGATTATTATTATGATTGTTGTGGTTATTATGACGATTACTATGATTATAATGGTTGATGGCATAGAAATCATGATCATCGTTCAGATTACTATAGGTATTATGATTAATACGGTTATCATGGCTATTATAATGGTTATTATGGTTGTTTACAAGTTTACTATGGTTATTGTCATGTTTATTATCATTATTATTATGATTGTTATGTTTGTTGTGGGGTTTATGATGATTACTATGATTATAATTGTTGATAGCATCGTAATTATGATCATCATTCAGATTACTATAACTATTATGATTATTATGGTTGTTATGGCTAATATAATGGTTATTATGGCTGTTTCCAAGTCTATTATGGTTATTATCATGATTATTATGATTATTATGTTTCTTAGCATGATTATGACGAATACTATGATCATCAATGACATTCTTATGGTGATTACGACTATTACGATTATTATGGCAATAATAACGATTATAAGGTAATTTCTATGATCATTCTGTTTATTATTACGATGCTATGACTATTACGGTTAGTATAACTTTTACTATAATTATTGCGTCTATTATGATTGTTGCTATGATTATTATGATTATTATTATGATTGTTAAGATTGTTGTGGTTATTATGACGATTACTATGATTATAATGGTTGATAGTATGGTAGTTATGATCATCAGTCAGATTAATATAGCTATAATGGTTATTATGGTTATTATGGCTATTATAATGGTTATTAGGGTTGTGTCCAAGTCTATTATGGTTATTATCATGATTATTATGATTATTATGTTTCCTAGTATGATTGTGAGAATTATTATGATCATTATTACGATTATTCTGGTTATAATGGCTATTAAGATTATTATGGTTGTAATAACGAGTATTAGGTTATTTGCATGATTATTCTGTATATTATAACGATGTTATGATTATTACAGTCAGTGTAACGATTACTATGATTATCACGGCTATTATGATTGTTGCTATCATAATTATGATTATAATTATGATTGTCATGATTGTTGTGGTTATCATGACGATTACTGTGATTATATTGGTTAATAGCATGGTAATCATGATCATCATTCAGATTACTATAGCTGTTATGATTATTATGTTTATTATGTCTATTATATTCGTTATTATGATTGTTTCCAAATCTATTATGGTTATTATTATGATTATCATGATTATAAAGTTCCTTAGCATGATTGTGAGGGTTATTATGATCATTATTATTATTATTCTGGTTATTATGGCTATTAAGATTATTATGGCTGTAATAACGATTATTAGGTTATTTCCATGATTATTCTGTATATTATAACGATGTTATGATTATTACAGTTAGTATAACTATTACTATGATTATCACGGCTATTATGATTGTTGCTACGATAATTATGATTATAATTATGATTGTCATGATTGTTGTGACTATCATGACGATTACTATGATTATATTGGTTGATAGCATGGTTACTATGATCATCATACAGATTACTATAGCTATTATGATTATTATGGTTATTATGGCTATTATAATGGTTATTATGGTTGATTCCCAATCTATTACGGTTATTATCATTATTATTATTATGATTATTATGTTTCTTAGTATGATTATGACGAATATTATGATCATCACTGAGATTCTTACGGCGATTACGACTATTGCGATTATTATGGCTATAATAACGATTATTAGGTTTTTTTCCTGATTATTCTGTTTTTTATTACGATGTTATGATTATTACTGTCAGTATAACTATTACTATGATTATTACGTCTATTATGATTGTTCCTATGATTATTATGACTATTATTATGATTGTTATGATTGTTGTGGTTATTATGAGGGTTACTATGATTATAATGGTTGATGGCATAGAAATCATGATCATCATTCAGATTACTATAGCTATTATGATTAATACGGTTATCATGGCTATTGTAATGGCTATTATGGTTGTTTCCAAGTTTATTATGGTTATTGTCATGTTTATTATCATTATTATTATGATTGTTATGTTTGTTGTGGGGTTTGTGACGATTACTATGATTATAATTGTTGATAGCATGGTAATTATGATCATCATTCAGATTACTATGGTTATTAAGATTACTATGGTTATTATGGCTATTATAATGGTTATTATGATCGTTTCCATGTCTATTAAGGTTATTATTATGATTATTATGATTATAATGTATCATAGTATGTTTGCGATGATTATTACGATCATTAAGATGATTATTCTGGTTATTATGGTTATTAAGATTATTATGGCTGTAATATCGTTTATTAGGTTATTTCCATGATTATTCTGTTTATTATTACGATGTTATGATTATTACAGTCAGTATAACTATTACTATAATTATTGCGTCTATTATGATTGTTGCTATGATTATTATGATTATTACTATGATTGTTAAGATTGTTGTGGTTATTATGACGATTACTATGATTATAATGGTTGATAGTATGGTAGTTATGATCATCAGTCAGAATAATATAGCTATAATGGTTATTATGGTTATTATGGCTATTATAATGGTTATTAGGGTTGTTTCCAAGTCTATTATGGTTATTATCATGATTATTATGATTATTATGTTTCCTAGTATGATTGTGAGAATTATTATGATCATTACTACGATTATTCTGGTTATAAAGGTTATTAAGATTATTATGTCTGTAATAACGATTATTAGGTTATTTCCATGATTATTCTGTATATTATCACGATGTTATGATTATTACAGCCAGTATAACTATTACTATGATTATTACGTCTATTATGACTGTTGCTATGATTATTATGATTATTATTATGATTGTTGTGGTTTTTATGACGATTACTATGATTATAATGGTTGATGGCATAGAAATCATGATCATCATTCAGATTACTATAGCTATTATGATTAATACGGTTATCATGGCTATTATAATGGCTATTATGGTTGTTTCCAAGTTTATTATGGTTATTGTCATGTTTATTATCATTATTATTGTGATTGTTATGTTTGTTGTGGGGTTTATGACGATTACTATGATTATAATTGTTGATAGCATGGTAATTACGATCATCATTCAGATTAGTATAACTATTAAGATTATTATGGTTGTTATGGCTAATATAATGGTTATTATGGCTGTTTCCAAGTCTATTATGGTTATTATCATGATTATTATGATTATTATGTTTCTTAGCATGATTATGACGAATACTATGATCATCAATGACATTCTTATGGTGATTACGACTATTACGATTATTATGGCAATAATAACGATTATTAGGTAATTTCTATGATCATTCTGTTTATTATTACGATGTTATGACTATTACGGTTAGTATAACTATTACTATGATTATTACGACCTATTATGATTGTTGCTATGATAATTATGATTATTCCTATGATTGTTATGATTGTTGTGGTTATTATGACGATTCCATGATTATAATGGTTCATAGCATGGTTATTATGATCATCATTCAGATTACTATAGCTATTACGATTATTATGGTTATTATGGCTATTATAATGGTTATTATGATTGATTCCAAGTCTATTACGGTTATTATCATTATTATTATGATTACTATGTTTCTTAGTATGATTACGACGAGTATTATGATCATCACTGAGATTCTTACGGCGATTACGACTATTACGATTATTATGGCTATAATAACCATTATTAGGTTTTTTTCCTGATCATTCTGTTTATTATTACGATGTTATGACTATTACGGTTAGTATAACTATTACTATGATTATTACGGCTATTATGATTGTTGCTATGGTAATTATGATTATTTTTATGATTTTTATGATTGTTGTGGTTATTATGACGATTACTATGATTATAATGGTTGATAGTATGGTAGTTATGATCATCAGTCAGATTAATATAGCTATAATGGTTATTATGGTTATTATGGCTATTATAATGGTTATTAGGGTTGTTTCCAAGTCTATTATGGTTATTATCATGATTATTATGATTATTATGTTTCCTAGTATGATTGTGAGAATTATTATGATCATTATTACGATTATTTTGGTTATAGTGGCTATTAAGATTATTATGGTTGTAATAACGAGTATTAGGTTATTTCCATGATTATTCTGTATATTATAACGATGTTATGATTATTACAGTTAGTATAACTATTACTATGACTATTACGGCTATTATGATTGTGCTATTATTATTATGATTATTATTATGATTGTTATGATTGTTGTGGTTATTATGACGATTACTATGATTATAATGGTTGATAGCATGGTTATTATGATCATCATTCAGATTACTATAACTATTATGATTATTACGGTTGTTATGGCTATTATAATGGTTAATGTGGCTGTTTCCAAGTCTATTATGGTTATTATCATGATTATTATGATTATTATGTTTCTGAGCATGATTATGACGAATACTATGATCATCAATGACATTCTTATGGTGATTACGACTATTACGATTATTATGGCTATAATAACCATTATTAGGTTTTTTTCCTGATCATTCTGTTTATTATTACGATGTTATGACTATTACGGTTAGTATAACTATTACTATGATTATTACGGCTATTATGATTGTTGCTATGGTAATTATGATTATTATTATGATTTTTATGACTGTTGTGGTTATTATGACGATTACTATGATTATAATGGTTGATAGTATGGTAGTTATGATCATCAGTCAGATTAATATAGCTGTAATGGTTATTATGGTTATTATGGCTATTATAATGGTTATTAGGGTTGCTTCCAAGTCTATTATGGTTATTATCATGATTATTATGATTATTATGTTTCCTAGTATGATTGTGAGGATTATTATGATCATTATTATGATAATTCTGGTTATTATGGTTGTTTAGATTATTATGTCTGTAATAACGATTATTAGGTTATTTCCTTGATTATTCTGTTTATTATTACGATGTTATGATTATTACAGTTAGTATAACTATTACTATGACTATTACGGCTATTATGATTGTGCTATGATTATTATGATTATTATTATGATTGTTATGATTGTTGTGGTTATTATGAGGGTTACTATGATTATAATGGTTGATGGCATAGAAATCATGATCATCATTCAGATTACTATAGCTATTATGATTAATACGGTTATCATGGCTATTATAATGGCTATTATGGTTGTTTCCAAGTTTATTATGGTTATTGTCATGTTTATTATCATTATTATTGTGATTGTTATGTTTGTTGTGGGGTTTATGACGATTACTATGATTATAATTGTTGATAGCATGGTAATTACGATCATCATTCAGATTAGTATAACTATTATGATTATTATGGTTGTTATGGCTAATATAATGGTTATTATGGCTGTTTCCAAGTCTATTATGGTTATTATCATGATTATTATGATTATTATGTTTCTTAGCATGATTATGACGAATACTATGATCATCAATGACATTCTTATGGTGATTACGACTATTACGATTATTATGGCAATAATAACGATTATTAGGTAATTTCTATGATCATTCTGTTTATTATTACGATGTTATGACTATTACGGTTAGTATAACTATTACTATGATTATTACGATCTATTATGATTGTTGCTATGATAAATATGATTATTCCTATGATTGTTATGATTGTTGTGGTTATTATGACGATTACCATGATTATAATGGTTCATAGCATGGTTATTATGATCATCATTCAGATTACTATAGCTATTACGATTATTATGGTTATTATGGCTATTATAATGGTTATTATGATTGATTCCAAGTCTATTACGGTTATTATCATTATTATTATGATTACTATGTTTCCTAGTATGATTACAACGAGTATTATGATCATCACTGAGATTCTTACGGCGATTACGACTATTACGATTATTATGGCTATAATAACCATTATTAGGTTTTTTTCCTGATCATTCTGTTTATTATTACGATGCTATGACTATTACGGTTAGTATAACTTTTACTATAATTATTGCGTCTATTATGATTGTTGCTATGATTATTATGATTATTATTATGATTGTTAAGATTGTTGTGGTTATTATGACGATTACTATGATTATAATGGTTGATAGTATGGCAGTTATGATCATCAGTCAGATTAATATAGCTATAATGGTTATTATGGTTATTATGGCTATTATAATGGTTATTAGGGTTGTTTCCAAGTCTATTATGGTTATTATCATGATTATTATGATTATTATGTTTCCTAGTATGATTGTGAGAATTATTATGATCATTATTACGATTATTCTGGTTATAATGGCTATTAAGATTATTATGGTTGTAATAACCATTATTAGGTTTTTTTCCTGATCATTCTGTTTATTATTACGATGTTATGACTATTACGGTTAGTATAACTATTACTATGACTATTACGGCTATTATGATTGTGCTATGATTATTAGGATTATTATTATGATTGTTATGATTGTTGTGGTTATTATGAGGGTTACTATGATTATAATGGTTGATGGCATAGAAATCATGATCATCATTCAGATTACTATAGCTATTATGATTAATACGGTTATCATGGTTATTATAATGGCTATTATGGTTGTTTCCAAGTTTATTATGGTTATTGTCATGTTTATTATCATTATTATTGTGATTGTTATGTTTGTTGTGGGGTTTATGACGATTACTATGATTATAATTGTTGATAGCATGGTAATTATGATCATCATTCAGATTAGTATAACTATTATGGTTATTATGGTTATTATGGCTATTATAATGGTTATTAGGGTTGTTTCCAAGTCTATTATGTTTATTGTCATGATTACTATGATTATTATGTTTCTTAGTATGATTGTGTGAATTATTATGATCATTACTACGATTATTCTGGTTATAATGGTTATTAAGATTATTATGTCTGTAATAACGATTATTAGGTTATTTCCATGATTATTCTGTATATTATAACGATGTTATGATTATTACAGTTAGTATAACGATTACTATGATTATTACGGCTATTATGATTGTTGCTATGATTGTTATGATTGTTGTGGGTATTATGACGATTACTATGATTATAATGGTTGATAGCATGGTTATTATGGTCATCATTCGGATTACTATGGCTATTAAGATTATTATGGTTATTATGTCTATTATATTGGTTATTATGATCGTTTCCAAGTCTATTATGTTTATTATAATGATTATTATGATTATAATGTTGCTTAGTATTACTGTGAGGGTTATTATGATCATTACTATTATTATTCTGGTTATTATGGTTATTAAGATTATTATGGCTGTAATAACGATTATTAGGTTATTTCCATGATTATTCTGTATATTATAACGATGTTATGGTTATTACAGTCAGTGTAACGATTACTATGATTATCACGGCTATTATGATTGTTGCTATGATAATTATGATTATAATTATGATTGTCATGATTGTTGTGGTTATCATGACGATTACTATGATTATATTGGTTGATAGCATGGTTACTATGATCATCATACAGATTACTATAGCTATTATGGTTATTATGGTTATTATGGCTATTATAATGGTTATTAGGGTTGTTTCCAAGTCTATTATGGTTATTTTCATGATTATTATGATTATTATGTTTCCTAGTATGATTGTGAGAATTATTATGATCATTATTACGATTATTCTGGTTATAATGGCTATTAAGATTATTATGGCTGTAATAACGATTATTAGGTTATTTCCATGATTATTCTGTATATTATAACGATGTTATGATTATTACAGTTAGTATAACTATTACTATGATTATCACGGCTATTATGATTGTTGCTACGATAATTATGATTATAATTATGATTGTCATGATTGTTGTGACTATCATGACGATTACTATGATTATATTGGTTGATAGCATGGTTACTATGATCATCATACAGATTACTATAGCTATTATGATTATTATGGTTATTATGGCTATTATAATGGTTATTATGGTTGATTCCCAATCTATTACGGTTATTATCATTATTATTATTATGATTATTATGTTTCTCAGTATGATTATGACGAATATTATGATCATCACTGAGATTCTTACGGCGATTACGACTATTGCGATTATTATGGCTATAATAACGATTATTAGGTTTTTTTCCTGATTATTCTGTTTTTTATTACGATGTTATGATTATTACTGTCAGTATAACTATTACTATGATTATTACGTCTATTATGATTGTTCCTATGATTATTATGACTATTATTACGATTGTTATGATTGTTGTGGTTATTATGAGGGTTACTATGATTATAATGGTTGATGGCATAGAAATCATGATCATCATTCAGATTACTATAGCTATTATGATTAATACGGTTATCATGGCTATTATAATGGCTATTATGGTTGTTTCCAAGTTTATTATGGTTATTGTCATGTTTATTATCATTATTATTATGATTGTTATGTTTGTTGTGGGGTTTGTGACGATTACTATGATTATAATTGTTGATAGCATGGTAATTATGATCATCATTCAGATTACTATGGCTATTAAGATTACTATGGTTATTATGGCTATTATAATGGTTATTATGATCGTTTCCATGTCTGTTAAGGTTATTATTATGATTATTATGATTATAATGTATCATAGTATGTTTGCGATGATTATTACGATCATTAAGATGATTATTCTGGTTATTATGGTTATTAAGATTATTATGGCTGTAATATCGTTTATTAGGTTATTTCCATGATTATTCTGTATATTATAACGATGTTATGATTATTACAGTTAGTATAACTATTACTATAACTATTACGGCTATTATGATTGTGCTATGATTATTATGATTATTATTATGATTGTTATGATTGTTGTGGTTATTATGACGATTACTATGATTATAATGGTTGATAGCATGGTTATTATGATCATCATTCAGATTACTATAACTATTATGATTATTACGGTTGTTATGGCTATTATAATGGTTAATGTGGCTGTTTCCAAGTCTATTATGGTTATTATCATGATTATTATGATTATTATGTTTCTGAGCATGATTATGACGAATACTATGATCATCAATGACATTCTTATGGTGATTACGACTATTACGATTATTATGGCTATAATTACCATTATTAGGTTTTTTTCCTGATCATTCTGTTTATTATTACGATGTTATGACTATTACGGTTAGTATAACTATTACTATGATTATTACGGCTATTATGATTGTTGCTATGGTAATTATGATTATTATTATGATTTTTATGACTGTTGTGGTTATTATGACGATTACTATGATTATAATGGTTGATAGTATGGTAGTTATGATCATCAGTCAGATTAATATAGCTATAATGGTTATTATGGTTATTATGGCTATTATAATGGTTATTAGGGTTGCTTCCAAGTCTATTATGGTTATTATCATGATTATTATGATTATTATGTTTCCTAGTATGATTGTGAGGATTATTATGATCATTATTATGATAATTCTGGTTATTATGGTTGTTTAGATTATTATGTCTGTAATAACGATTATTAGGTTATTTCCTTGATTATTCTGTTTATCATTACGATGTTATGATAATTACAGTTAGTATAACTATTACTATGGCTATTACGGCTATTATGATTGTGCTATGATTATTATGATTATTATTATGATTGTTATGATTGTTGTGGTTATTATGAGGGTTACTATGATTATAATGGTTGATGGCATAGAAATCATGATCATCATTCAGATTACTATAGCTATTATGATTAATACGGTTATCATGGCTATTATAATGGCTATTATGGTTGTTTCCAAGTTTATTATGGTTATTGTCATGTTTATTATCATTATTATTGTGATTGTTATGTTTGTTGTGGGGTTTATGACGATTACTATGATTATAATTGTTGATAGCATGGTAATTACGATCATCATTCAGATTAGTATAACTATTATGATTATTATGGTTGTTATGGCTAATATAATGGTTATTATGGCTGTTTCCAAGTCTATTATGGTTATTATCATGATTATTATGATTATTATGTTTCTTAGCATGATTATGACGAATACTATGATCATCAATGACATTCTTATGGTGATTACGACTATTACGATTATTATGGCAATAATAACGATTATTAGGTAATTTCTATGATCATTCTGTTTATTATTACGATGTTATGACTATTACGGTTAGTATAACTATTACTATGATTATTACGATCTATTATGATTGTTGCTATGATAATTATGATTATTCCTATGATTGTTATGATTGTTGTGGTTATTATGACGATTACCATGATTATAATGGTTCATAGCATGGTTATTATGATCATCATTCAGATTACTATAGCTATTACGATTATTATGGTTATTATGGCTATTATAATGGTTATTATGATTGATTCCAAGTCTATTACGGTTATTATCATTATTATTATGATTACTATGTTTCTTAGTATGATTACGACGAGTATTATGATCATCACTGAGATTCTTACGGCGATTACGACTATTACGATTATTATGGCTATAATAACCATTATTAGGTTTTTTTCCTGATCATTCTGTTTATTATTACGATGTTATGACTATTACGGTTAGTATAACTATTACTATGATTATTACGGCTATTATGATTGTTGCTATGGTAATTATGATTATTTTTATGATTTTTATGATTGTTGTGGTTATTATGACGATTACTATGATTATAATGGTTGATAGTATGGTAGTTATGATCATCAGTCAGATTAATATAGCTATAATGGTTATTATGGTTATTATGGCTATTATAATGGTTATTAGGGTTGTTTCCAAGTCTATTATGGTTATTATCATGATTATTATGATTATTATGTTTCCTAGTATGATTGTGAGAATTATTATGATCATTCTTACGATTATTCTGGTTATAATGGCTATTGAGATTATTATGGTTGTAATAACGAGTATTAGGTTATTTCCATGATTATTCTGTATATTATAACGATGTTATGATTATTACAGTTATTATAACGATTACTATGATTATTACGGCTATTATGATTGTTGCTATGATTGTTATGATTGTTGTGGGTATTATGACGATTACTATGATTATAATGGTTGATAGCATGGTTATTATGATCATCTTTCAGATTACTATAACTATTATGATTATTACGGTTGTTATGGCTATTATAATGGTTATTGTGGCTGTTTCCAAGTTTATTATGGTTATTATCATGATTATTATGATTATTATGTTTCTTAGCATGATTATGACGAATACTATGATCATCAATGACATTCTTATGGTGATTACGACTATTACGATTATTATGGCAATAATAACGATTATTAGGTAATTTCTATGATCATTCTGTTTATTATTACGATGTTATGACTATTACGGTTAGTATAACTATTACTATGATTATTACGACCTATTATGATTGTTGCTATGATAATTATGATTATTCCTATGATTGTTATGATTGTTGTGGTTATTATGACGATTACCATGATTATAATGGTTCATAGCATGGTTATTATGATCATCATTCAGCTTACTATAGCTATTACGATTATTATGGTTATTATGGCTATTATAATGGTTATTATGATTGATTCCAAGTCTATTACGGTTATTATCATTATTATTATGATTACTATGTTTCTTAGTATGATTACAACGAGTATTATGATCATCACTGAGATTCTTACGGCGATTACGACTATTACGATTATTATGGCTATAATAACCATTATTAGGTTTTTTTCCTGATCATTCTGTTTATTATTACGATGCTATGACTATTACGGTTAGTATAACTTTTACTATAATTATTGCGTCTATTATGATTGTTGCTATGATTATTATGATTATTATTATGATTGTTAAGATTGTTGTGGTTATTATGACGATTACTATGATTATAATGGTTGATAGTATGGTAGTTATGATCATCAGTCAGATTAATATAGCTATAATGGTTATTATGGTTATTATGGCTATTATAATGGTTATTAGGGTTGTTTCCAAGTCTATTATGGTTATTATCATGATTATTATGATTATTATGTTTCCTAGTATGATTGTGAGAATTATTATGATCATTATTACGATTATTCTGGTTATAATGACTATTAAGATTATTATGGTTGTAATAACGAGTATTAGGTTATTTCCATGATTATTCTGTATATTATAACGATGTTATGATTATTACAGTTAGTATAACTATTACTATGACTACTACGGCTATTATGATTGTGCTATGATTATTATGATTATTATTATGATTGTTACGATTGTTGTGGTTATTATGACGATTACTATGATTATAATGGTTGATAGCATGGTTAATATGATCATCATTCAGATTACTATAACTATTATGATTATTACGGTTGTTATGGCTATTATAATGGTTATTGTGGCTGTTTCCAAGTCTATTATGGTTATTATCATGATTATTATGATTATTATGTTTCTGAGCATGATTATGACGAATACTATGATCATCAATGACATTCTTATGGTGATTACGACTATTACGATTATTATGGCTATAATAACCATTATTAGGTTTTTTTCCTGATCATTCTGTTTATTATTACGATGATATGACTATTACGGTTAGTATAACTATTACTATGATTATTACGGCTATTATGATTGTTGCTATGGTAATTATGATTATTATTATGATTTTTATGACTGTTGTGGTTATTATGACGATTACTATGATTATAATGGTTGATAGTATGGTAGTTATGATCATCAGTCAGATTAATATAGCTATAATGGTTATTATGGTTATTATGGCTATTATAATGGTTATTAGGGTTGTTTCCAAGTCTATTATGGTTATTATCATGATTATTATGATTATTATGTTTCCTAGTATGATTGTGAGGATTATTATGATCATTATTATGATAATTCTGGTTATTATGGTTGTTTAGATTATTATGTCTGTAATAACGATTATTAGGTTATTTCCTTGATTATTCTGTTTATTATTACGATGTTATGATTATTACAGTTAGTATAACTATTACTATGACTATTACGGCTATTATGATTGTGCTATGATTATTATGATTATTATTATGATTGTTATGATTGTTGTGGTTATTATGAGGGTTACTATGATTATAATGGTTGATGGCATAGAAATCATGATCATCATTCAGATTACTATAGCTATTATGATTAATACGGTTATCATGGCTATTATAATGGCTATTATGGTTGTTTCCAAGTTTATTATGGTTATTGTCATGTTTATTATCATTATTATTATGATTGCTATGTTTGTTGTGGGTATTATGACGATTACTATGATAATAATTGTTGATAGCATGGTAATTATGATCATCAGTCAGATTAATATAGCTATTATGGTTATTATGGTTGTTATGGCTAATATAATGGTTAGTATGGCTGTTTCCAAGTCTATTATGGTTATTATCATGATTATTATGATTATTATGTTTCTTAGCATGATTATGACGAATACTATGATCATCAATGACATTCTTATGGTGATTACGACTATTACGATTATTATGGCAATAATAACGATTATTAGGTAATTTCTATGATCATTCTGTTTATTATTACGATGCTATGACTATTACGGTTAGTATAACTATTACTATGATTATTACGGCTATTATGATTGTTGCTATGGTATTTATGATTATTATTATGATTTTTATGATTGTTGTGGTTATTATGACGATTACTATGATTATAATGGTTGATAGTATAGTAGTTATGATCATCAGTCAGATTAAAATAGCTATAATGGTTATTATGGTTATTATGGCTATTATAATGGTTATTAGGGTTGTTTCCAAGTCTATTATGGTTATTATCATGATTATTATGATTATTATCCTTCCTAGTATGATTGTGAGAATTATTATGATCATTACTACGATTATTCTGGTTATAATGGTTATTAAGATTATTATGTCTGTAATAACGATTATTAGGTTATTTCCATGATTATTCTGTATATTATAACGATGTTATGATTATTACAGCCAGTATAACTATTACTATGATTATTACGTCTATTATGACTGTTGCTATGATTATTATGATTATTATTATGATTGTTGTGGTTATTATGACGATTACTATGATTATAATGGTTGATAGCATGGTTATTATGGTCATCATTCGGATTACTATGGCTATTAAGATTATTATGGTTATTATGTCTATTATATTGGTTATTATGGTCGTTTCCAAGTCTATTATGTTTATTATAATGATTATTATGATTATAATGTTGCTTAGTAAAACTGTGAGGGTTATTATGATCATTACTATTATTATTCTGGTTATTATGGTTATTAAGATTATTATGGCTGTAATAACGATTATTAGGTTATTTGCATGATTATTCTGTATATTATAACGATGTTATGATTATTACGGTCAGTGTAACGATTACTATGATTATCACGGCTATTATGATTGTTGCTATGGTAATTATGATTATTATTATGATTTTTATGACTGTTGTGGTTATTATGACGATTACTATGATTATAATGGTTGATAGTATGGTAGTTATGATCATCAGTCAGATTAATATAGCTATAATGGTTATTATGGTTATTATGGCTATTATAATGGTTATTAGGGTTGTTTCCAAGTCTATTATGGTTATTATCATGATTATTATGATTATTATGTTTCCTAGTATGATTATGAGGATTATTATGATCATTATTATGATAATTCTGGTTATTATGGTTGTTTAGATTATTATGTCTGTAATAACGATTATTAGGTTATTTCCTTGATTATTCTGTTTATTATTACGATGTTATGATTATTACAGTTAGTATAACTATTACTATGACTATTACGGCTATTATGATTGTGCTATGATTATTATGATTATTATTATGATTGTTATGATTGTTGTGGTTATTATGAGGGTTACTATGATTATAATGGTTGATGGCATAGAAATCATGATCATCATTCAGATTACTATAGCTATTATGATTAATACGGTTATCATGGCTATTATAATGGCTATTATGGTTGTTTCCAAGATTATTATGGTTATTGTCATGTTTATTATCATTATTATTGTGATTGTTATGTTTGTTGTGGGGTTTATGACGATTACTATGATTATAATTGTTGATAGCATGGTAATTATGATCATCATTCAGATTAGTATAACTATTATGATTATTATGGTTGTTATGGCTAATATAATGGTTATTATGGCTGTTTCCAAGTCTATTATGGTTATTATCATGATTATTATGATTATTATGTTTCTTAGCATGATTATGACGAATACTATGATCATCAATGACATTCTTATGGTGATTACGACTATTACGATTATTATGGCAATAATAACGATTATTAGGTAATTTCTATGATCATTCTGTTTATTATTACGATGTTATGACTATTACGGTTAGTGTAACTATTACTATGATTATTACGGCTATTATGATTGTTGCTATGGTAATTATGATTATTATTATGATTTTTATGATTGTTGTGGTTATTATGACGATTACTATGATTATAATGGTTGATAGTATGGTAGTTATGATCATCAGTCAGATTAATATAGCTAGAATGGTTATTATGGTTATTATGGCTATTATAATGGTTATTAGGGTTGTTTCCAAGTCTATTATGGTTATTATCATGATTATTATGATTATTATGTTTCCTAGTATGATTGTGAGAATTATTATGATCATTATTACGATTATTCTGGTTATAATGGCTATTAAGGTTATTATGGTTGTAATAACGATTATTAGGTTATTTCCATGATTATTCTGTATATTATAACGATGTTATGATTATTACAGTTAGTATAACGATTACTATGATTATTACGGCTATTATGATTGTTGCTATGATTGTTATGATTGTTGTGGGTATTATGACGATTACTATGATTATAATGGTTGATAGCATGGTTATTATGATCATCTTTCAGATTACTATAACTATTATGATTATTACGGTTGTTATGGCTATTATAATGGTTATTGTGGCTGTTTCCAAGTTTATTATGGTTATTATCATGATTATTATGATTATTATGTTTCTTAGCATGATTATGACGAATACTATGATCATCAATGACATTCTTATGGTGATTACGACTATTACGATTATTATGGCAATAATAACGATTATTAGGTAATTTCTATGATCATTCTGTTTATTATTACGATGTTATGACTATTACGGTTAGTATAACTATTACTATGATTATTACGACCTATTATGATTGTTGCTATGATAATTATGATTATTCCTATGATTGTTATGATTGTTGTGGTTATTATGACGATTACCATGATTATAATGGTTCATAGCATGGTTATTATGATCATCATTCAGATTACTATAGCTATTACGATTATTATGGTTATTATGGCTATTATAATGGTTATTATGATTGATTCCAAGTCTATTACGGTTATTATCATTATTATTATGATTACTATGTTTCTTAGTATGATTACAACGAGTATTATGATCATCACTGAGATTCTTACGGCGATTACGACTATTACGATTATTATGGCTATAATAACCATTATTAGGTTTTTTTCCTGATCATTCTGTTTATTATTACGATGCTATGACTATTACGGTTAGTATAACTTTTACTATAATTATTGCGTCTATTATGATTGTTGCTATGATTATTATGATTATTATTATGATTGTTAAGATTGTTGTGGTTATTATGACGATTACTATGATTATAATGGTTGATAGTATGGTAGTTATGATCATCAGTCAGATTAATATAGCTATAATGGTTATTATGGTTATTATGGCTATTATAATGGTTATTAGGGTTGTTTCCAAGTCTATTATGGTTATTATCATGATTATTATGATTATTATCCTTCCTAGTATGATTGTGAGAATTATTATGATCATTACTACGATTATTCTGGTTATAATGGTTATTAAGATTATTATGTCTGTAATAACGATTATTAGGTTATTTCCATGATTATTCTGTATATTATAACGATGTTATGATTATTAAAGCCAGTATAACTATTACTATGATTATTACGTCTATTATGACTGTTGCTATGATTATTATGATTATTATTATGATTGTTGTGGTTATTATGACGATTACTATGATTATAATGGTTGATAGCATGGTTATTATGGTCATCATTCGGATTACTATGGCTATTAAGATTATTATGGTTATTATGTCTATTATATTGGTTATTATGGTCGTTTCCAAGTCTATTATGTTTATTATAATGATTATTATGATTATAATGTTGCTTAGTAAAACTGTGAGGGTTATTATGATCATTACTATTATTATTCTGGTTATTATGGTTATTAAGATTATTATGGCTGTAATAACGATTATTAGGTTATTTGCATGATTATTCTGTATATTATAACGATGTTATGATTATTACGGTCAGTGTAACGATTACTATGATTATCACGGCTATTATGATTGTTGCTATGGTAATTATGATTATTATAATGATTTTTATGACAGTTGTGGTTATTATGACGATTACTATGATTATAATGGTTGATAGTATGGTAGTTATGATCATCAGTCAGATTAATATAGCTATAATGGTTATTATGGTTATTATGGCTATTATAATGGTTATTAGGGTTGTTTCCAAGTCTATTATGGTTATTATCATGATTATTATGATTATTATGTTTCCTAGTCTGATTGTGAGAATTATTATGATCATTACTACGATTATTCTGGTTATAATGGTTATTAAGATTATTATGTCTGTAATAACGATTATTAGGTTATTTCCATGATTATTCTGTATATTATAACGATGTTATGATTATTACAGCCAGTATAACTATTACTATGATTATTACGTCTATTATGACTGTTGCTATGATTATTATGATTATTATTATGATTGTTGTGGTTATTATGACGATTACTATGATTATAATGGTTGATGGCATAGAAATCATGATCATCAT
Source organism: Calliopsis andreniformis (assembly GCF_051401765.1). Classification (NCBI taxonomy): domain Eukaryota; kingdom Metazoa; phylum Arthropoda; class Insecta; order Hymenoptera; family Andrenidae; genus Calliopsis; species Calliopsis andreniformis. Next base: position 153,852 of record NW_027480756.1, on the reverse strand, counting down.
TCAGATTACTATAGCTATTATGATTAATACGGTTATCATGGCTATTATAATGGTTATTATGGTTGTTTCCAAGTTTACTATGGTTATTGTCATGTTTATTATCATTATTATTATGATTGTTATGTTTGTTGTGGGGTTTATGATGATTACTATGATTATAATTGTTGATAGCATGGTAATTATGATCATCATTCAGATTACTATAACTATTATGATTATTATGGTTGTTATGGCTAATATAATGGTTATTATGGCTGTTTCCAAGTCTATTATGGTTATTATCATGATTATTATGATTATTATGTTTCTTAGCATGATTATGACGAATACTATGATCATCAATGACATTCTTATGGTGATTACGACTATTACGATTATTATGGCAATAATAACGATTATTAGGTAATTTCTATGATCATTCTGTTTATTATTACGATGCTATGACTATTACGGTTAGTATAACTTTTACTATAATTATTGCGTCTATTATGATTGTTGCTATGATTATTATAATTATTATTATGATTGTTAAGATTGTTGTGGTTATTATGACGATTACTATGATTATAATGGTTGATAGTATGGTAGTTATGATCATCAGTCAGATTAATATAGCTATAATGGTTATTATGGTTATTATGGCTATTATAATGGTTATTAGGGTTGTTTCCAAGTCTATTATGGTTATTATCATGATTATTATGATTATTATGTTTCCTAGTATGATTGTGAGAATTATTATGATCATTATTACGATTATTCTGGTTATAATGGCTATTAAGATTATTATGGTTGTAATAACGAGTATTAGGTTATTTCCATGATTATTCTCTATATTATAACGATGTTATGATTATTACAGTTAGTATAACGATTACTATGATTATTACGGCTATTATGATTGTTGCTATGATTGTTATGATTGTTGTGGGTATTATGACGATTACTATGATTATAATGGTTGATAGCATGGTTATTATGATCATCATTCAGATTACTATAACTATTATGATTATTACGGTTGTTATGGCTATTATAATGGTTATTGTGGCTGTTTCCAAGTCTATTATGGTTATTATCATGATTATTATGATTATTATGTTTCTGAGCATGATTATGACGAATACTATGATCATCAATGACATTCTTATGGTGATTACGACTATTACGATTATTATGGCTATAATAACCATTATTAGGTTTTTTTCCTGATCATTCTGTTTATTATTACGATGTTATGACTATTACGGTTAGTATAACTATTACTATGATTATTACGGCTATTATGATTGTTGCTATGGTAATTATGATTATTATTATGATTTTTATGACTGTTGTGGTTATTATGACGATTACTATGATTATAATGGTTGATAGTATGGTAGTTATGATCATCAGTCAGATTAATATAGCTATAATGGTTATTATGGTTATTATGGCTATTATAATGGTTATTAGGGTTGTTTCCAAGTCTATTATGGTTATTATCATGATTATTATGATTATTATGTTTCCTAGTATGATTGTGAGGATTATTATGATCATTATTATGATAATTCTGGTTATTATGGTTGTTTAGATTATTATGTCTGTAATAACGATTATTAGGTTATTTCCTTGATTATTCTGTTTATTATTACGATGTTATGATTATTACAGTTAGTATAACTATTACTATGACTATTACGGCTATTATGATTGTGCTATGATTATTATGATTATTATTATGATTGTTATGATTGTTGTGGTTATTATGAGGGTTACTATGATTATAATGGTTGATGGCATAGAAATCATGATCATCATTCAGATTACTATAGCTATTATGATTAATACGGTTATCATGGCTATTGTAATGGCTATTATGGTTGTTTCCAAGTTTATTATGGTTATTGTCATGTTTATTATCATTATTATTGTGATTGTTATGTTTGTTGTGGGGTTTATGACGATTACTATGATTATAATTGTTGATAGCATGGTAATTATGATCATCATTCAGATTACTATAACTATTATGATTATTATGGTTGTTATGGCTAATATAATGGTTATTATGGCTGTTTCCAAGTCTATTATGGTTATTATCATGATTATTATGATTATTATGTTTCTTAGCATGATTATGACGAATGCTATGATCATCAATGACATTCTTATGGTGATTACGACTATTACGATTATTATGGCAATAATAACGATTATTAGGTAATTTCTATGATCATTCTGTTTATTATTACGATGCTATGACTATTACGGTTAGTATAACTTTTACTATAATTATTGCGTCTATTATGATTGTTGCTATGATTATTATAATTATTATTATGATTGTTAAGATTGTTGTGGTTATTATGACGATTACTATGATTATAATGGTTGATAGTATGGTAGTTATGATCATCAGTCAGATTAATATAGCTATAATGGTTATTATGGTTATTATGGCTATTATAATGGTTATTAGGGTTGTTTCCAAGTCTATTATGGTTATTATCATGATTATTATGATTATTATGTTTCCTAGTATGATTGTGAGAATTATTATGATCATTATTACGATTATTCTGGTTATAATGGCTATTAAGATTATTATGGTTGTAATAACGAGTATTAGGTTATTTCCATGATTATTCTCTATATTATAACGATGTTATGATTATTACAGTTAGTATAACGATTACTATGATTATTACGGCTATTATGATTGTTGCTATGATTGTTATGATTGTTGTGGGTATTATGACGATTACTATGATTATAATGGTTGATATCATGGTTATTATGATCATCATTCAGATTACTATAACTATTATGATTATTACGGTTGTTATGGCTATTATAATGGTTATTGTGGCTGTTTCCAAGTCTATTATGGTTATTATCATGATTATTATGATTATTATGTTTCTGAGCATGATTATGACGAATACTATGATCATCAATGACATTCTTATGGTGATTACGACTATTACGATTATTATGGCTATAATAACCATTATTAGGTTTTTTTCCTGATCATTCTGTTTATTATTACGATGTTATGACTATTACGGTTAGTATAACTATTACTATGATTATTACGGCTATTATGATTGTTGCTATGGTAATTATGATTATTATTATGATTTTTATGACTGTTGTGGTTATTATGACGATTACTATGATTATAATGGTTGATAGTATGGTAGTTATGATCATCAGTCAGATTAATATAGCTATAATGGTTATTATGGTTATTATGGCTATTATAATGGTTATTAGGGTTGTTTCCAAGTCTATTATGGTTATTATCATGATTATTATGATTATTATGTTTCCTAGTATGATTGTGAGGATTATTATGATCATTATTATGATAATTCTGGTTATTATGGTTGTTTAGATTATTATGTCTGTAATAACGATTATTAGGTTATTTCCTTGATTATTCTGTTTATTATTACGATGTTATGATTATTACAGTTAGTATAACTATTACTATGACTATTACGGCTATTATGATTGTGCTATGATTATTATGATTATTATTATGATTGTTATGATTGTTGTGGTTATTATGAGGGTTACTATGATTATAATGGTTGATGGCATAGAAATCATGATCATCATTCAGATTACTATAGCTATTATGATTAATACGGTTATCATGGCTATTATAATGGCTATTATGGTGGTTTCCAAGTTTATTATGGTTATTGTCATGTTTATTATCATTATTATTGTGATTGTTATGTTTGTTGTGGGGTTTATGACGATTACTATGATTATAATTGTTGATAGCATGGTAATTATGATCATCATTCAGATTAGTATAACTATTATGATTATTATGGTTGTTATGGCTAATATAATGGTTATTATGGCTGTTTCCAAGTCTATTATGGTTATTATCATGATTATTATGATTATTATGTTTCTTAGCATGATTATGACGAATACTATGATCATCAATGACATTCTTATGGTGATTACGACTATTACGATTATTATGGCAATAATAACGATTATTAGGTAATTTCTATGATCATTCTGTTTATTATTACGATGTTATGACTATTACGGTTAGTGTAACTATTACTATGATTATTACGGCTATTATGATTGTTGCTATGGTAATTATGATTATTATTATGATTTTTATGATTGTTGTGGTTATTATGACGATTACTATGATTATAATGGTTGATAGTATGGTAGTTATGATCATCAGTCAGATTAATATAGCTAGAATGGTTATTATGGTTATTATGGCTATTATAATGGTTATTAGGGTTGTTTCCAAGTCTATTATGGTTATTATCATGATTATTATGATTATTATGTTTCCTAGTATGATTGTGAGAATTATTATGATCATTATTACGATTATTCTGGTTATAATGGCTATTAAGGTTATTATGGTTGTAATAACGATTATTAGGTTATTTCCATGATTATTCTGTATATTATAACGATGTTATGATTATTACAGTTAGTATAACGATTACTATGATTATTACGGCTATTATGATTGTTGCTATGATTGTTATGATTGTTGTGGGTATTATGACGATTACTATGATTATAATGGTTGATAGCATGGTTATTATGATCATCTTTCAGATTACTATAACTATTATGATTATTACGGTTGTTATGGCTATTATAATGGTTATTGTGGCTGTTTCCAAGTTTATTATGGTTATTATCATGATTATTATGATTATTATGTTTCTTAGCATGATTATGACGAATACTATGATCATCAATGACATTCTTATGGTGATTACGACTATTACGATTATTATGGCAATAATAACGATTATTAGGTAATTTCTATGATCATTCTGTTTATTATTACGATGTTATGACTATTACGGTTAGTATAACTATTACTATGATTATTACGACCTATTATGATTGTTGCTATGATAATTATGATTATTCCTATGATTGTTATGATTGTTGTGGTTATTATGACGATTACCATGATTATAATGGTTCATAGCATGGTTATTATGATCATCATTCAGATTACTATAGCTATTACGATTATTATGGTTATTATGGCTATTATAATGGTTATTATGATTGATTCCAAGTCTATTACGGTTATTATCATTATTATTATGATTACTATGTTTCTTAGTATGATTACAACGAGTATTATGATCATCACTGAGATTCTTACGGCGATTACGACTATTACGATTATTATGGCTATAATAACCATTATTAGGTTTTTTTCCTGATCATTCTGTTTATTATTACGATGCTATGACTATTACGGTTAGTATAACTTTTACTATAATTATTGCGTCTATTATGATTGTTGCTATGATTATTATGATTATTATTATGATTGTTAAGATTGTTGTGGTTATTATGACGATTACTATGATTATAATGGTTGATAGTATGGTAGTTATGATCATCAGTCAGATTAATATAGCTATAATGGTTATTATGGTTATTATGGCTATTATAATGGTTATTAGGGTTGTTTCCAAGTCTATTATGGTTATTATCATGATTATTATGATTATTATGTTTCCTAGTATGATTGTGAGAATTATTATGATCATTATTACGATTATTCTGGTTATAATGGCTATTAAGATTATTATGGTTGTAATAACGAGTATTAGGTTATTTCCATGATTATTCTGTATATTATAACGATGTTATGATTATTACAGTTAGTATAACTATTACTATGACTATTACGGCTATTATGATTGTGCTATGATTATTATGATTATTATTATGATTGTTACGATTGTTGTGGTTATTATGACGATTACTATGATTATAATGGTTGATAGCATGGTTATTATGATCATCATTCAGATTACTATAACTATTATGATTATTACGGTTGTTATGGCTATTATAATGGTTATTGTGGCTGTTTCCAAGTCTATTATGGTTATTATCATGATTATTATGATTATTATGTTTCTGAGCATGATTATGACGAATACTATGATCATCAATGACATTCTTATGGTGATTACGACTATTACGATTATTATGGCTATAATAACCATTATTAGGTTTTTTTCCTGATCATTCTGTTTATTATTACGATATTATGACTATTACGGTTAGTATAACTATTACTATGATTATTACGGCTATTATGATTGTTGCTATGGTAATTATGATTATTATTATGATTTTTATGACTGTTGTGGTTATTATGACGATTACTATGATTATAATGGTTGATAGTATGGTAGTTATGATCATCAGTCAGATTAATATAGCTATAATGGTTATTATGGTTATTATGGCTATTATAATGGTTATTAGGGTTGTTTCCAAGTCTATTATGGTTATTATCATGATTATTATGATTATTATGTTTCCTAGTATGATTGTGAGGATTATTATGATCATTATTATGATAATTCTGGTTATTATGGTTGTTTAGATTATTATGTCTGTAATAACGATTATTAGGTTATTTCCTTGATTATTCTGTTTATTATTACGATGTTATGATTATTACAGTTAGTATAACTATTACTATGACTATTACGGCTATTATGATTGTGCTATGATTATTATGATTATTATTATGATTGTTATGATTGTTGTGGTTATTATGAGGGTTACTATGATTATAATGGTTGATGGCATAGAAATCATGATCATCATTCAGATTACTATAGCTATTATGATTAATACGGTTATCATGGCTATTATAATGGCTATTATGGTTGTTTCCAAGTTTATTATGGTTATTGTCATGTTTATTATCATTATTATTATGATTGCTATGTTTGTTGTGGGTATTATGACGATTACTATGATAATAATTGTTGATAGCATGGTAATTATGATCATCAGTCAGATTAATATAGCTATTATGGTTATTATGGTTGTTATGGCTAATATAATGGTTAGTATGGCTGTTTCCAAGTCTATTATGGTTATTATCATGATTATTATGATTATTATGTTTCTTAGCATGATTATGACGAATACTATGATCATCAATGACATTCTTATGGTGATTACGACTATTACGATTATTATGGCAATAATAACGATTATTAGGTAATTTCTATGATCATTCTGTTTATTATTACGATGCTATGACTATTACGGTTAGTATAACTATTACTATGATTATTACGGCTATTATGATTGTTGCTATGGTATTTATGATTATTATTATGATTTTTATGATTGTTGTGGTTATTATGACGATTACTATGATTATAATGGTTGATAGTATAGTAGTTATGATCATCAGTCAGATTAATATAGCTATAATGGTTATTATGGTTATTATGGCTATTATAATGGTTATTAGGGTTGTTTCCAAGTCTATTATGGTTATTATCATGATTATTATGATTATTATCCTTCCTAGTATGATTGTGAGAATTATTATGATCATTACTACGATTATTCTGGTTATAATGGTTATTAAGATTATTATGTCTGTAATAACGATTATTAGGTTATTTCCATGATTATTCTGTATATTATAACGATGTTATGATTATTACAGCCAGTATAACTATTACTATGATTATTACGTCTATTATGACTGTTGCTATGATTATTATGATTATTATTATGATTGTTGTGGTTATTATGACGATTACTATGATTATAATGGTTGATAGCATGGTTATTATGGTCATCATTCGGATTACTATGGCTATTAAGATTATTATGGTTATTATGTCTATTATATTGGTTATTATGGTCGTTTCCAAGTCTATTATGTTTATTATAATGATTATTATGATTATAATGTTGCTTAGTAAAACTGTGAGGGTTATTATGATCATTACTATTATTATTCTGGTTATTATGGTTATTAAGATTATTATGGCTGTAATAACGATTATTAGGTTATTTGCATGATTATTCTGTATATTATAACGATGTTATGATTATTACGGTCAGTGTAACGATTACTATGATTATCACGGCTATTATGATTGTTCCTATGGTAATTATGATTATTATAATGATTTTTATGACAGTTGTGGTTATTATGACGATTACTATGATTATAATGGTTGATAGTATGGTAGTTATGATCATCAGTCAGATTAATATAGCTATAATGGTTATTATGGTTATTATGGCTATTATAATGGTTATTAGGGTTGTTTCCAAGTCTATTATGGTTATTATCATGATTATTATGATTATTATGTTTCCTAGTCTGATTGTGAGAATTATTATGATCATTACTACGATTATTCTGGTTATAATGGTTATTAAGATTATTATGTCTGTAATAACGATTATTAGGTTATTTCCATGATTATTCTGTATATTATAACGATGTTATGATTATTACAGCCAGTATAACTATTACTATGATTATTACGTCTATTATGACTGTTGCTATGATTATTATGATTATTATTATGATTGTTGTGGTTATTATGACGATTACTATGATTATAATGGTTGATGGCATAGAAATCATGATCATCATTCAGATTACTATAGCTATTATGATTAATACGGTTATCATGGCTATTATAATGGTTATTATGGTTGTTTCCAAGTTTACTATGGTTATTGTCATGTTTATTATCATTATTATTATGATTGTTATGTTTGTTGTGGGGTTTATGATGATTACTATGATTATAATTGTTGATAGCATGGTAATTATGATCATCATTCAGATTACTATAACTATTATGATTATTATGGTTGTTATGGCTAATATAATGGTTATTATGGCTGTTTCCAAGTCTATTATGGTTATTATCATGATTATTATGATTATTATGTTTCTTAGCATGATTATGACGAATACTATGATCATCAATGACATTCTTATGGTGATTACGACTATTACGATTATTATGGCAATAATAACGATTATTAGGTAATTTCTATGATCATTCTGTTTATTATTACGATGCTATGACTATTACGGTTAGTATAACTTTTACTATAATTATTGCGTCTATTATGATTGTTGCTATGATTATTATAATTATTATTATGATTGTTAAGATTGTTGTGGTTATTATGACGATTACTATGATTATAATGGTTGATAGTATGGTAGTTATGATCATCAGTCAGATTAATATAGCTATAATGGTTATTATGGTTATTATGGCTATTATAATGGTTATTAGGGTTGTTTCCAAGTCTATTATGGTTATTATCATGATTATTATGATTATTATGTTTCCTAGTATGATTGTGAGAATTATTATGATCATTATTACGATTATTCTGGTTATAATGGCTATTAAGATTATTATGGTTGTAATAACGAGTATTAGGTTATTTCCATGATTATTCTCTATATTATAACGATGTTATGATTATTACAGTTAGTATAACGATTACTATGATTATTACGGCTATTATGATTGTTGCTATGATTGTTATGATTGTTGTGGGTATTATGACGATTACTATGATTATAATGGTTGATATCATGGTTATTATGATCATCATTCAGATTACTATAACTATTATGATTATTACGGTTGTTATGGCTATTATAATGGTTATTGTGGCTGTTTCCAAGTCTATTATGGTTATTATCATGATTATTATGATTATTATGTTTCTGAGCATGATTATGACGAATACTATGATCATCAATGACATTCTTATGGTGATTACGACTATTACGATTATTATGGCTATAATAACCATTATTAGGTTTTTTTCCTGATCATTCTGTTTATTATTACGATGTTATGACTATTACGGTTAGTATAACTATTACTATGATTATTACGGCTATTATGATTGTTGCTATGGTAATTATGATTATTATTATGATTTTTATGACTGTTGTGGTTATTATGACGATTACTATGATTATAATGGTTGATAGTATGGTAGTTATGATCATCAGTCAGATTAATATAGCTATAATGGTTATTATGGTTATTATGGCTATTATAATGGTTATTAGGGTTGTTTCCAAGTCTATTATGGTTATTATCATGATTATTATGATTATTATGTTTCCTAGTATGATTGTGAGGATTATTATGATCATTATTATGATAATTCTGGTTATTATGGTTGTTTAGATTATTATGTCTGTAATAACGATTATTAGGTTATTTCCTTGATTATTCTGTTTATTATTACGATGTTATGATTATTACAGTTAGTATAACTATTACTATGACTATTACGGCTATTATGATTGTGCTATGATTATTATGATTATTATTATGATTGTTATGATTGTTGTGGTTATTATGAGGGTTACTATGATTATAATGGTTGATGGCATAGAAATCATGATCATCATTCAGATTACTATAGCTATTATGATTAATACGGTTATCATGGCTATTATAATGGCTATTATGGTTGTTTCCAAGTTTATTATGGTTATTGTCATGTTTATTATCATTATTATTGTGATTGTTATGTTTGTTGTGGGGTTTATGACGATTACTATGATTATAATTGTTGATAGCATGGTAATTATGATCATCATTCAGATTAGTATAACTATTATGATTATTATGGTTGTTATGGCTAATATAATGGTTATTATGGCTGTTTCCAAGTCTATTATGGTTATTATCATGATTATTATGATTATTATGTTTCTTAGCATGATTATGACGAATACTATGATCATCAATGACATTCTTATGGTGATTACGACTATTACGATTATTATGGCAATAATAACGATTATTAGGTAATTTCTATGATCATTCTGTTTATTATTACGATGTTATGACTATTACGGTTAGTGTAACTATTACTATGATTATTACGGCTATTATGATTGTTGCTATGGTAATTATGATTATTATTATGATTTTTATGATTGTTGTGGTTATTATGACGATTACTATGATTATAATGGTTGATAGTATGGTAGTTATGATCATCAGTCAGATTAATATAGCTAGAATGGTTATTATGGTTATTATGGCTATTATAATGGTTATTAGGGTTGTTTCCAAGTCTATTATGGTTATTATCATGATTATTATGATTATTATGTTTCCTAGTATGATTGTGAGAATTATTATGATCATTATTACGATTATTCTGGTTATAATGGCTATTAAGGTTATTATGGTTGTAATAACGATTATTAGGTTATTTCCATGATTATTCTGTATATTATAACGATGTTATGATTATTACAGTTAGTATAACGATTACTATGATTATTACGGCTATTATGATTGTTGCTATGATTGTTATGATTGTTGTGGGTATTATGACGATTACTATGATTATAATGGTTGATAGCATGGTTATTATGATCATCTTTCAGATTACTATAACTATTATGATTATTACGGTTGTTATGGCTATTATAATGGTTATTGTGGCTGTTTCCAAGTTTATTATGGTTATTATCATGATTATTATGATTATTATGTTTCTTAGCATGATTATGACGAATACTATGATCATCAATGACATTCTTATGGTGATTACGACTATTACGATTATTATGGCAATAATAACGATTATTAGGTAATTTCTATGATCATTCTGTTTATTATTACGATGTTATGACTATTACGGTTAGTATAACTATTACTATGATTATTACGACCTATTATGATTGTTGCTATGATAATTATGATTATTCCTATGATTGTTATGATTGTTGTGGTTATTATGACGATTACCATGATTATAATGGTTCATAGCATGGTTATTATGATCATCATTCAGATTACTATAGCTATTACGATTATTATGGTTATTATGGCTATTATAATGGTTATTATGATTGATTCCAAGTCTATTACGGTTATTATCATTATTATTATGATTACTATGTTTCTTAGTATGATTACAACGAGTATTATGATCATCACTGAGATTCTTACGGCGATTACGACTATTACGATTATTATGGCTATAATAACCATTATTAGGTTTTTTTCCTGATCATTCTGTTTATTATTACGATGCTATGACTATTACGGTTAGTATAACTTTTACTATAATTATTGCGTCTATTATGATTGTTGCTATGATTATTATGATTATTATTATGATTGTTAAGATTGTTGTGGTTATTATGACGATTACTATGATTATAATGGTTGATAGTATGGTAGTTATGATCATCAGTCAGATTAATATAGCTATAATGGTTATTATGGTTATTATGGCTATTATAATGGTTATTAGGGTTGTTTCCAAGTCTATTATGGTTATTATCATGATTATTATGATTATTATGTTTCCTAGTATGATTGTGAGAATTATTATGATCATTATTACGATTATTCTGGTTATAATGGCTATTAAGATTATTATGGTTGTAATAACGAGTATTAGGTTATTTCCATGATTATTCTGTATATTATAACGATGTTATGATTATTACAGTTAGTATAACTATTACTATGACTATTACGGCTATTATGATTGTGCTATGATTATTATGATTATTATTATGATTGTTACGATTGTTGTGGTTATTATGACGATTACTATGATTATAATGGTTGATAGCATGGTTATTATGATCATCATTCAGATTACTATAACTATTATGATTATTACGGTTGTTATGGCTATTATAATGGTTATTGTGGCTGTTTCCAAGTCTATTATGGTTATTATCATGATTATTATGATTATTATGTTTCTGAGCATGATTATGACGAATACTATGATCATCAATGACATTCTTATGGTGATTACGACTATTACGATTATTATGGCTATAATAACCATTATTAGGTTTTTTTCCTGATCATTCTGTTTATTATTACGATGTTATGACTATTACGGTTAGTATAACTATTACTATGATTATTACGGCTATTATGATTGTTGCTATGGTAATTATGATTATTATTATGATTTTTATGACTGTTGTGGTTATTATGACGATTACTATGATTATAATGGTTGATAGTATGGTAGTTATGATCATCAGTCAGATTAATATAGCTATAATGGTTATTATGGTTATTATGGCTATTATAATGGTTATTAGGGTTGTTTCCAAGTCTATTATGGTTATTATCATGATTATTATGATTATTATGTTTCCTAGTATGATTGTGAGGATTATTATGATCATTATTATGATAATTCTGGTTATTATGGTTGTTTAGATTATTATGTCTGTAATAACGATTATTAGGTTATTTCCTTGATTATTCTGTTTATTATTACGATGTTATGATTATTACAGTTAGTATAACTATTACTATGACTATTACGGCTATTATGATTGTGCTATGATTATTATGATTATTATTATGATTGTTATGATTGTTGTGGTTATTATGAGGGTTACTATGATTATAATGGTTGATGGCATAGAAATCATGATCATCATTCAGATTACTATAGCTATTATGATTAATACGGTTATCATGGCTATTATAATGGCTATTATGGTTGTTTCCAAGTTTATTATGGTTATTGTCATGTTTATTATCATTATTATTATGATTGCTATGTTTGTTGTGGGTATTATGACGATTACTATGATAATAATTGTTGATAGCATGGTAATTATGATCATCAGTCAGATTAATATAGCTATTATGGTTATTATGGTTGTTATGGCTAATATAATGGTTAGTATGGCTGTTTCCAAGTCTATTATGGTTATTATCATGATTATTATGATTATTATGTTTCTTAGCATGATTATGACGAATACTATGATCATCAATGACATTCTTATGGTGATTACGACTATTACGATTATTATGGCAATAATAACGATTATTAGGTAATTTCTATGATCATTCTGTTTATTATTACGATGCTATGACTATTACGGTTAGTATAACTATTACTATGATTATTACGGCTATTATGATTGTTGCTATGGTATTTATGATTATTATTATGATTTTTATGATTGTTGTGGTTATTATGACGATTACTATGATTATAATGGTTGATAGTATAGTAGTTATGATCATCAGTCAGATTAATATAGCTATAATGGTTATTATGGTTATTATGGCTATTATAATGGTTATTAGGGTTGTTTCCAAGTCTATTATGGTTATTATCATGATTATTATGATTATTATCCTTCCTAGTATGATTGTGAGAATTATTATGATCATTACTACGATTATTCTGGTTATAATGGTTATTAAGATTATTATGTCTGTAATAACGATTATTAGGTTATTTCCATGATTATTCTGTATATTATAACGATGTTATGATTATTACAGCCAGTATAACTATTACTATGATTATTACGTCTATTATGACTGTTGCTATGATTATTATGATTATTATTATGATTGTTGTGGTTATTATGACGATTACTATGATTATAATGGTTGATAGCATGGTTATTATGGTCATCATTCGGATTACTATGGCTATTAAGATTATTATGGTTATTATGTCTATTATATTGGTTATTATGGTCGTTTCCAAGTCTATTATGTTTATTATAATGATTATTATGATTATAATGTTGCTTAGTAAAACTGTGAGGGTTATTATGATCATTACTATTATTATTCTGGTTATTATGGTTATTAAGATTATTATGGCTGTAATAACGATTATTAGGTTATTTGCATGATTATTCTGTATATTATAACGATGTTATGATTATTACGGTCAGTGTAACGATTACTATGATTATCACGGCTATTATGATTGTTCCTATGGTAATTATGATTATTATAATGATTTTTATGACAGTTGTGGTTATTATGACGATTACTATGATTATAATGGTTGATAGTATGGTAGTTATGATCATCAGTCAGATTAATATAGCTATAATGGTTATTATGGTTATTATGGCTATTATAATGGTTATTAGGGTTGTTTCCAAGTCTATTATGGTTATTATCATGATTATTATGATTATTATGTTTCCTAGTCTGATTGTGAGAATTATTATGATCATTACTACGATTATTCTGGTTATAATGGTTATTAAGATTATTATGTCTGTAATAACGATTATTAGGTTATTTCCATGATTATTCTGTATATTATAACGATGTTATGATTATTACAGCCAGTATAACTATTACTATGATTATTACGTCTATTATGACTGTTGCTATGATTATTATGATTATTATTATGATTGTTGTGGTTATTATGACGATTACTATGATTATAATGGTTGATGGCATAGAAATCATGATCATCATTCAGATTACTATAGCTATTATGATTAATACGGTTATCATGGCTATTATAATGGTTATTATGGTTGTTTCCAAGTTTACTATGGTTATTGTCATGTTTATTATCATTATTATTATGATTGTTATGTTTGTTGTGGGGTTTATGATGATTACTATGATTATAATTGTTGATAGCATGGTAATTATGATCATCATTCAGATTACTATAACTATTATGATTATTATGGTTGTTATGGCTAATATAATGGTTATTATGGCTGTTTCCAAGTCTATTATGGTTATTATCATGATTATTATGATTATTATGTTTCTTAGCATGATTATGACGAATACTATGATCATCAATGACATTCTTATGGTGATTACGACTATTACGATTATTATGGCAATAATAACGATTATTAGGTAATTTCTATGATCATTCTGTTTATTATTACGATGCTATGACTATTACGGTTAGTATAACTTTTACTATAATTATTGCGTCTATTATGATTGTTGCTATGATTATTATAATTATTATTATGATTGTTAAGATTGTTGTGGTTATTATGACGATTACTATGATTATAATGGTTGATAGTATGGTAGTTATGATCATCAGTCAGATTAATATAGCTATAATGGTTATTATGGTCATTATGGCTATTATAATGGTTATTAGGGTTGTTTCCAAGTCTATTATGGTTATTATCATGATTATTATGATTATTATGTTTCCTAGTATGATTGTGAGAATTATTATGATCATTATTACGATTATTCTGGTTATAATGGCTATTAAGATTATTATGGTTGTAATAACGAGTATTAGGTTATTTCCATGATTATTCTCTATATTATAACGATGTTATGATTATTACAGTTAGTATAACGATTACTATGATTATTACGGCTATTATGATTGTTGCTATGATTGTTATGATTGTTGTGGGTATTATGACGATTACTATGATTATAATGGTTGATAGCATGGTTATTATGATCATCATTCAGATTACTATAACTATTATGATTATTACGGTTGTTATGGCTATTATAATGGTTATTGTGGCTGTTTCCAAGTCTATTATGGTTATTATCATGATTATTATGATTATTATGTTTCTGAGCATGATTATGACGAATACTATGATCATCAATGACATTCTTATGGTGATTACGACTATTACGATTATTATGGCTATAATAACCATTATTAGGTTTTTTTCCTGATCATTCTGTTTATTATTACGATGTTATGACTATTACGGTTAGTATAACTATTACTATGATTATTACGGCTATTATGATTGTTGCTATGGTAATTATGATTATTATTATGATTTTTATGACTGTTGTGGTTATTATGACGATTACTATGATTATAATGGTTGATAGTATGGTAGTTATGATCATCAGTCAGATTAATATAGCTATAATGGTTATTATGGTTATTATGGCTATTATAATGGTTATTAGGGTTGTTTCCAAGTCTATTATGGTTATTATCATGATTATTATGATTATTATGTTTCCTAGTATGATTGTGAGGATTATTATGATCATTATTATGATAATTCTGGTTATTATGGTTGTTTAGATTATTATGTCTGTAATAACGATTATTAGGTTATTTCCTTGATTATTCTGTTTATTATTACGATGTTATGATTATTACAGTTAGTATAACTATTACTATGACTATTACGGCTATTATGATTGTGCTATGATTATTATGATTATTATTATGATTGTTATGATTGTTGTGGTTATTATGAGGGTTACTATGATTATAATGGTTGATGGCATAGAAATCATGATCATCATTCAGATTACTATAGCTATTATGATTAATACGGTTATCATGGCTATTATAATGGCTATTATGGTTGTTTCCAAGTTTATTATGGTTATTGTCATGTTTATTATCATTATTATTGTGATTGTTATGTTTGTTGTGGGGTTTATGACGATTACTATGATTATAATTGTTGATAGCATGGTAATTATGATCATCATTCAGATTACTATAACTATTATGATTATTATGGTTGTTATGGCTAATATAATGGTTATTATGGCTGTTTTCAAGTCTATTATGGTTATTATCATGATTATTATGATTATTATGTTTCTTAGCATGATTATGACGAATACTATGATCATCAATGACATTCTTATGGTGATTACGACTATTACGATTATTATGGCAATAATAACGATTATTAGGTAATTTCTATGATCATTCTGTTTATTATTACGATGCTATGACTATTACGGTTAGTATAACTTTTACTATAATTATTGCGTCTATTATGATTGTTGCTATGATTATTATAATTATTATTATGATTGTTAAGATTGTTGTGGTTATTATGACGATTACTATGATTATAATGGTTGATAGTATGGTAGTTATGATCATCAGTCAGATTAATATAGCTATAATGGTTATTATGGTTATTATGGC
Organism: Calliopsis andreniformis; assembly: GCF_051401765.1. Classification (NCBI taxonomy): domain Eukaryota; kingdom Metazoa; phylum Arthropoda; class Insecta; order Hymenoptera; family Andrenidae; genus Calliopsis; species Calliopsis andreniformis. The sequence goes on along the minus strand of NW_027480756.1, from coordinate 136,299 downwards.
TATTATAATGGTTATTAGGGTTGTTTCCAAGTCTATTATGGTTATTATCATGATTATTATGATTATTATGTTTCCTAGTATGATTGTGAGAATTATTATGATCATTATTACGATTATTCTGGTTATAATGGCTATTAAGATTATTATGGTTGTAATAACGAGTATTAGGTTATTTCCATGATTATTCTCTATATTATAACGATGTTATGATTATTACAGTTAGTATAACGATTACTATGATTATTACGGCTATTATGATTGTTGCTATGATTGTTATGATTGTTGTGGGTATTATGACGATTACTATGATTATAATGGTTGATAGCATGGTTATTATGATCATCATTCAGATTACTATAACTATTATGATTATTACGGTTGTTATGGCTATTATAATGGTTATTGTGGCTGTTTCCAAGTCTATTATGGTTATTATCATGATTATTATGATTATTATGTTTCTGAGCATGATTATGACGAATACTATGATCATCAATGACATTCTTATGGTGATTACGACTATTACGATTATTATGGCTATAATAACCATTATTAGGTTTTTTTCCTGATCATTCTGTTTATTATTACGATGTTATGACTATTACGGTTAGTATAACTATTACTATGATTATTACGGCTATTATGATTGTTGCTATGGTAATTATGATTATTATTATGATTTTTATGACTGTTGTGGTTATTATGACGATTACTATGATTATAATGGTTGATAGTATGGTAGTTATGATCATCAGTCAGATTAATATAGCTATAATGGTTATTATGGTTATTATGGCTATTATAATGGTTATTAGGGTTGTTTCCAAGTCTATTATGGTTATTATCATGATTATTATGATTATTATGTTTCCTAGTATGATTGTGAGGATTATTATGATCATTATTATGATAATTCTGGTTATTATGGTTGTTTAGATTATTATGTCTGTAATAACGATTATTAGGTTATTTCCTTGATTATTCTGTTTATTATTACGATGTTATGATTATTACAGTTAGTATAACTATTACTATGACTATTACGGCTATTATGATTGTGCTATGATTATTATGATTATTATTATGATTGTTATGATTGTTGTGGTTATTATGAGGGTTACTATGATTATAATGGTTGATGGCATAGAAATCATGATCATCATTCAGATTACTATAGCTATTATGATTAATACGGTTATCATGGCTATTATAATGGCTATTATGGTTGTTTCCAAGTTTATTATGGTTATTGTCATGTTTATTATCATTATTATTGTGATTGTTATGTTTGTTGTGGGGTTTATGACGATTACTATGATTATAATTGTTGATAGCATGGTAATTATGATCATCATTCAGATTAGTATAACTATTATGATTATTATGGTTGTTATGGCTAATATAATGGTTATTATGGCTGTTTCCAAGTCTATTATGGTTATTATCATGATTATTATGATTATTATGTTTCTTAGCATGATTATGACGAATACTATGATCATCAATGACATTCTTATGGTGATTACGACTATTACGATTATTATGGCAATAATAACGATTATTAGGTAATTTCTATGATCATTCTGTTTATTATTACGATGTTATGACTATTACGGTTAGTGTAACTATTACTATGATTATTACGGCTATTATGATTGTTGCTATGGTAATTATGATTATTATTATGATTTTTATGATTGTTGTGGTTATTATGACGATTACTATGATTATAATGGTTGATAGTGTGGTAGTTATGATCATCAGTCAGATTAATATAGCTAGAATGGTTATTATGGTTATTATGGCTATTATAATGGTTATTAGGGTTGTTTCCAAGTCTATTATGGTTATTATCATGATTATTATGATTATTATGTTTCCTAGTATGATTGTGAGAATTATTATGATCATTATTACGATTATTCTGGTTATAATGGCTATTAAGGTTATTATGGTTGTAATAACGATTATTAGGTTATTTCCATGATTATTCTGTATATTATAACGATGTTATGATTATTACAGTTAGTATAACGATTACTATGATTATTACGGCTATTATGATTGTTGCTATGATTGTTATGATTGTTGTGGGTATTATGACGATTACTATGATTATAATGGTTGATAGCATGGTTATTATGGTCATCATTCGGATTACTATGGCTATTAAGATTATTATGGTTATTATGTCTATTATATTGGTTATTATGATCGTTTCCAAGTCTATTATGTTTATTATAATGATTATTATGATTATGATGTTGCTTAGAATTACTGTGAGGGTTATTATGATCATTACTATTATTATTCTGGTTATTATGGTTATTAAGATTATTATGGCTGTAATAACGATTATTAGGTTATTTGCACGATTATTCTGTATATTATAACGGTGTTATGATTATTACGGTCAGTGTAACGATTACTATGATTATCACGGCTATTATGATTGTTGCTATGATAATTATGATTATAATTATGATTGTCATGATTGTTGTGGGTATTATGACGATTACTATGATTATAATGGTTGATAGCATGGTTACTATGATCATCATACAGATTACTATAGCTATTATGATTATTATGGTTATTATGGCTATTATAATGGTTGTTATGGTTGTTTCCATGTCTATTATGGTTATTATCATGATTATTATGATTATTATGTTTCTTAGTACGATTATGACGAATATTAAGATAATCACTGAGATTCTTATGGCGATTACGACTATTACGATTATTATGGCTGTAACAACGATTATTAGGTTATTTCCATGATTATTCTGTTTATTATTACGATATTATGATTATTACAGTTAGTATAGCAATTACTATGACTATTACGGCTATTCTGACTGTTGCTATGATTATTATGATTATTCTTATGATTGTTATGATTGTTGTGGTTATTATGACGATTACTATGATTATAATGGTTGATAGCATGGTAATCATGATCATCATTCAGATTACTATAGCTATTATGATGAATATCATTATCAGGGCAATTATAATGGCTATTATGGTTGTTTCCACGTTTATTATGGTTATTGTCATGTTTATTATCATTATTATTATGATTGTTATGTTTGTTGTGGGTATTATGACGATTACTATGATTATAATTATTGATAGCATAGAAATTATGATCATCAGTCAGATTAATATAGCTATTATTGTTATTATGGTTATTATGGCTATTATAATGGTTATTAGGGTTGTTTCCAAGTCTATTATGTTTATTATCATGATTACTATGATTATTATGTTTCTTAGTATGATTGTGAGAATTATTATGATCATTACTACGATTATTCTGGTTATAATGGTTATTAAGATTATTATGTCTGTAATAACGATTATTAGGTTATTTCCATGATTATTCTGTATATTATAACGATGTTATGATTATTACAGTTAGTATAACGATTACTATGATTATTACGGCTATTATGATTGTTGCTATGATTGTTATGATTGTTGTGGGTATTATGACGATTACTATGATTATAATGGTTGATAGCATGGTTATTATGGTCATAATTCGGATTACTATGGCTATTAAGATTATTTTGGTTATTATGTCTATTATATTGGTTATTATGATCGTTTCCAAGTCTATTATGTTTATTATAATGATTATTATGATTATAATGTTGCTTAGTATTACTGTGAGGGTTATTATGATCATTACTATTATTATTCTGGTTATTATGTTTATTAAGATTATTATGGCTGTAATAACGATTATTAGGTTATTTCCATGATTATTCTGTATATTATAACGATGTTATGGTTATTACAGTCAGTGTAACGATTACTATGATTATCACGGCTATTATGATTGTTGCTGTGATAATTATGATTATAATTATGATTGTCATGATTGTTGTGGTTATCATGACGATTACTATGATTATATTGGTTGATAGCATGGTTACTATGATCATCATACAGATTACTATAGCTATTATGGTTATTATGGTTATTATGGCTATTATAATGGTTATTAGGGTTGTTTCCAAGTCTATTATGGTTATTTTCATGATTATTGTGATTGTGATGTTTTTTAGTATGATTGTGAGGATTATTATGACCATTATTATGGTTATTCTGCTTATTATGGTTATTAAGAATTATATGGCTGTAATAACAATTATTAGGCTATTTGCATGATTATTCTGTTTATCATTACGATGTTATGATAATTACAGTCAGTATAAACATTACCATGATTATTACGTCTATTATGATTGTTCCTATGATTACTATGACTATTATTATGATTGTTATGATTGTTGTGGTTATTATGACGATTACCATGATTATAATTGTTGATAGCATGGTAATTATGATCATCAGTCAGATTACTATAGTTATTATGGTTATTATGGTTATTATGGCTATTATAATGGTTATTAGGGTTGTTTCCAAGTCTATTATGGTTACTATCATGATTATTATGATTATTATGTTTCTTAGTATGATTGTGAGGATTATTATGATCATTATTATGATAATTCTGGTTATTATGGTTGTTTAGATTATTATGTCTGTAATAACGATTATTAGGTTATTTCCTTGATTATTCTGTTTATTATTACGATGTTATGATTATTACAGTTAGTATAACTACTACTATGACTATTGCGGCTATTATGATTGTGCTATGATTATTATGATTATTATTATGATTGTTATGATTGTTGTGGTTATTATGAGGGTTACTATGATTATAATGGTTGATGGCATAGAAATCATGATCATCATTCAGATTACTATAGCTATTATGATTAATACGGTTATCATGGCTATTATAATGGTTATTATGGTTGTTTCCAAGTTTATTATGGTTATTGTCATGTTTATTATCATTATTATTATGATTGTTATGTTTGTTGTGGGGTTTATGACGATTACTATGATTATAATTGTTGATAGCATGGTAATTATGATCATCATTCATATTACTATAACTATGATGATTATTATGGTGGTTATGGCTAATATAATGGTTATTATGGTTGTTTCCATGTCTATTATGGTTATTATCATGATTATTATGATTATTATGTTTCTTAGTACGATTATGACGAGTATTAAGATAATCACTGAGATTCTTATGGCGATTACGACTGTTACGATTATTATGGCTATAATAACGGTTATTAGGTTATTTCCATGATTAATCTGTTTATTATTACAATGTTATGATTATTACAGTTAGTATAACTATTACTATGATTATTACGTCTATTATGATTGTTGCTATGATTATTATGACTATTAGTATGATTGTTATGACTGTTGTGGTTATTGTGAGGGTTACTATGATTATAATGGTTGATAGCATAGTAATCATGATCATCATTCAGATTACTATAGCTATTACGATTAATACGGTTATCATGGCTATTATAATGGTTATTATGGTTGTTTCCAAGTTTATTATGGTTATTGTCATGTTTATTATCACTATTATTATGATTGTTATGTTTGTTGTGGGTACTATGAGGATTACTATGATTATAATTGTAGATAGCATGGTAATTATGACCATCAGTCAGATTAATATAGCTATTATGGTTATTATGGTTATTATGGTTATTATAAATGTTATTAGGGTTGTTTCCAAGTCTATTATGGTTATTATCATGATTATTATGATTATTATGTTTCTTAGTATGATTGTGAGGATTATTATGATCATTATTATGATAATTCTGGTTATTATGGTTGTTTAGATTATTATAACTGTAATAACGATTATTAGGTTATTTCCTTGATTATTCTGTTTATTATTACGATGTTATGATTATTACAGTTAGTATAACTATTACTATGACTATTACGGCTATTATGATTGTGCTATGATTATTATGATTATTATTATGATTGTTATGATTGTTGTGGTTATTATGAGGGTTACTATGATTATAATGGTTGATGGCATAGAAATCATGATCATCATTCAGATTACTATAGCTATTATGATTAATACGGTTATCAAGGCTATTATAATGGTTGCTATGGTTGTTTCCAAGTTTATTATGGTTATTGTCATGTTTATTATCATTATTATTATGATTGTTATATTTGTTTTGTGGTTTATGACGATTACTATGATTATAATTGTTGATAGCATGGTAATTATGATCATCATTCAGATTAGTATAACTATTATGATTATTATGGTTGTTATGGCTAATATAATGGTTATTATGGCTGTTTCCAAGTCTATTATGGTTATTATCATGATTATTATGATTATTATGTTTCTTAGCATGATTATGACGTATACTATGATCATCAATGACATTCTTATGGTGATTACGACTATTACGATTATTATGGCAATAATAACGATTATTAGGTAATTTCTATGATCATTCTGTTTATTATTACGATGTTATGACTATTACGGTTAGTATAACTATTACTATGATTATTACGACCTATTATGATTGTTGCTATGATAATTATGATTATTCCTATGATTGTTATGATTGTCGTGGTTATCATGACGATTACTATGATTATAATGGTTGATAGCATGGTTATTATGGTCATCATTCGGATTACTATGGCTGTTAAGATTATTATGGTTATTATGTCTATTATATTGGTTACTATGGCTGTTTCCAAGTCTATTATGGTTATTATCATGATTGTTATGATTATTATGTTTCTGAGCATGATTATGACGAATACCATGATCATCAATGACATTCTTATGGTGATTACGACTATTACGATTATTATGGCTATAATAACCATTATTAGGTTTTTTTCCTGATCATTCTGTTTATTATTACGATGTTATGACTATTACGGTTAGTATAACTATTACTTTGATTATTACGGCTATTATGATTGTTGCTATGGTAATTATGATTATTATTATGATTTTTATGACTGTTGTGGTTATTATGACGATTACTATGATTATAATGGTTGATAGTATGGTAGTTATGATCATCAGTCAGATTAATATAGCTATAATGGTTATTATGGTTATTATGGCTATTATAATGGTTATTAGGGTTGTTTCCAAGTCTATTATGGTTATTAACATGATTATTATGATTATTATGTTTCCTAGTATGATTGTGAGAATTATTATGATCATTACTACGATTATTCTGGTTATAATGGTTATTAAGATTATTATGTCTGTAATAACGATTATTAGGTTATTTCCATGATTATTCTGTATATTATAACGATGTTATGATTATTACAGCCAGTATAACTATTACTATGATTATTACGTCTATTATGACTGTTGCTATGATTATTATGATTATTATTATGACTGTTGTGGTTATTATGACGATTACTATGATTATAATGGTTGATAGCATGGTTATTATGGTCATCATTCGGATTACTATGGCTATTAAGATTATTATGGTTATTATGTCTATTATATTGGTTATTATGATCGTTTCCAAGTCTATTATGTTTATTATAATGATTATTATGATTATAATGTTGCTTACTAAAACTGTGAGGGTTATTATGATCATTACTATTATTATTCTGGTTATTATGGTTATTAAGATTATTATGGCTGTAATAACGATTATTAGGTTATTTGCATGATTATTCTGTATATTATAACGATGTTATGATTATTACGGTCAGTGTAACGATTACTATGATTATCACGGCTATTATGATTGTTGCTATGATAATTATGATTATAATTATGATTGTCATGATTGTTGTGACTATCATGACGATTACTATGATTATATTGGTTGATAGCATGGTTACTATGATCATCGTACAGATTACTATAGCTATTATGATTATTATGGTTATTATGGCTATGATAATGTTTGTTATGGTTGTTTACATGTCTACTATTGTTATTATCATGATTATTATGATTACTATGTTTCTTAGTACGATTATGACGAATATTATGATCATCACTGAGATTCTTACGGCGATTACGACTATTGCGATTATTATGGCTATAGTAACGATTATTAGGTTTTTTTCCTGATTGTTCTGTTTTTTATTACGATGTTATGATTATTACTGTCAGTATAACTATTACTATGATTATTACGTCTATTATGATTGTTCCTATGATTATTATGACTATTATTATGATTGTTATGATTGTTGTGGTTATCATAATTATTACTATGATTATAATGGATAATAGCATCGTTAGTATGGTCATCATTCGGATTACTATGGCTATTAAGATTACTATGGTTATTATGGCTATTATAATGGTTATTATGATCGTTTCCATGTCTATTAAGGTTATTATTATGATTATTATGATTATAATGTATCATAGTATGTTTGCGATGATTATTACGATCATTACGATGATTATTCTGGTTATTATGGTTATTAAGATTATTATGGCTGTAATATCGTTTATTAGGTTATTTCCATGATTATTCTGTTTATTATTACGATGTTATGACTATTACGGTTAGTATAACTATTACTATGATTATTACGGCTATTATGATTGTTGCTATGGTAATTATGATTATTATAATGATTTTTATGACAGTTGTGGTTATTATGACGATTACTATGATTATAATGGTTGATAGTATGGTAGTTATGATCATCAGTCAGATTAATATAGCTATAATGGTTATTATGGTTATTATGGCTGTTATAATGGTTATTAGGGTTGTTTCCAAGTCTACTATGGTTATCATCATGATTATTATGATTATTATGTTTCTTAGTATGATTGAGAGGATTATTATGATCATCACTGAGATTCTTATGGTTATTATGGTTATTAAGATTATTATGGCTGTAATATCGTTTATTAGGTTATTTCCATGATTATTCTGTTTATTATTACGATGTTATGATTATTACAGTCAGTATAACTATTACTATAATTATTGCGTCTATTATGATTGTTGCTATGATTATTATGATTATTATTATGATTGTTAAGATTGTTGTGGTTATTATGACGATTACTATGATTATAATGGTTGATAGTATGGTAGTTATGATCATCAGTCAGATTAATATAGCTATAATGGTTATTATGGTTATTATGGCTATTATAATGGTTATTAGGGTTGTTTCCAAGTCTATTATGGTTATTATCATGATTATTATGATTATTATGTTTCCTAGCATGATTGTGAGAATTATTATGATCATTACTACGATTATTCTGGTTATAATGGTTATTAAGATTATTATGTCTGTAATAACGATTATTAGGTTATTTCCATGATTATTCTGTATATTATAACGATGTTATGATTATTACAGCCAGTATAACTATTACTATGATTATTACGTCTATTATGACTGTTGCTATGATTATTATGATTCTTATTATGATTGTTGTGGTTATTATGACGATTACTATGATTATAATGGTTGATAGCATGGTTATTATGGTCATCATTCGGATTACTATGGCTATTAAGATTATTATGGTTATTATGTCTATTATATTGGTTATTATGATCGTTTCCAAGTCTATTATGTTTATTATAATGATTATTATGATTATAATGTATCATAGTATGTTTGCGATGATTATTACGATCATTACGATGATTATTCTGGTTATTATGGTTATTAAGATTATAATGGCTGTAATATCGTTTATTAGGTTATTTCCATGATTATTCTGTTTATTATTACGATGTTATGATTATTACGGTCAGTGTAACGATTACTATGATTATCACGGCTATTATGATTGTTGCTATGATAATTATGATTATAATTATGATTGTCATGATTGTTGTGGTTATCATGACGATTACTATGATTATATTGGTTGATAGCATGTTTACTATGATCATCATACAGATTACTATAGCTGTTATGATTATTATGGTTATTATGGCTATTATAATGGTTGTTATGGTTGTTTCCATGTCTATTATGGTTATTATCATGATTATTATGATTATTATGTTTCTTAGTACGATTATGACGAATATTAAGATAATCACTGAGATTCTTATGGCGATTACGACTATTACGATTATTATGGCTGTAATAACGATTATTAGGTTATTTGCATGATTATTCTGTATATTATAACGATGTTATGATTATTACAGTCAGTGTAACGATTACTATGATTATCACGGCAATTATGATTGTTGCTATCATAATTATGATTATAATTATGATTGTCATGATTGTTGTGGTTATCATGACGATTACTATGATTGTATTGTTTGATAGCATGGTAATCATGATCATCATTCAGATTACTATAGCTGTTATGATTATTATGTTTATTATGTCTATTATATTCGTTATTATGATTGTTTCCAAATCTATTATGGTTATTATTATGATTATCATGATTATAAAGTTCCTTAGCATGATTGTGAAGGTTATTATGATCATTATTATTATTATTCTGGTTATTATGGCTATTAAGATTATTATGGCTGTAATAACGATTATTAGGTTATTTCCATGATTATTCTGTATATTATAACGATGTTATGATTATTACAGTTAGTATAACGATTACTATGATTATCACGGCTATTATGATTGTTGCTATGATAATTATGATTATAATTATGATTGTCATGATTGTTGTGACTATCATGACGATTACTATGATTATATTGGTTGATAGCATGGTTACTATGATCATCGTACAGATTACTATAGCTATTATGATTATTATGGTTATTATGGCTATGATAATGTTTGTTATGGTTGTTTACATGTCTACTATTGTTATTATCATGATTATTATGATTACTATGTTTCTTAGTACGATTATGACGAATATTATGATCATCACTGAGATTCTTACGGCGATTACGACTATTGCGATTATTATGGCTATAGTAACGATTATTAGGTTTTTTTCCTGATTGTTCTGTTTTTTATTACGATGTTATGATTATTACTGTCAGTATAACTATTACTATGATTATTACGTCTATTATGACTGTTCCTATGATTATTATGACTATTATTATGATTGTTATGATTGTTGTGGTTATCATAATTAATACTATGATTATAATGGATAATAGCATCGTTAGTATGGTCATCATTCGGATTACTATGGCTATTAAGATTACTATGGTTATTATGGCTATTATAATGGTTATTATGATCGTTTCCATGTCTATTAAGGTTATTATTATGATTATTATAATTATAATGTATCATAGTATGTTTGCGATGATTATTACGATCATTACGATGATTATTCTGGTTATTATGGTTATTAAGATTATTATGGCTGTAATATCGTTTATTAGGTTATTTCCATGATTATTCTGTTTATTATTACGATGCTATGACTATTACGGTTAGTATAACTATTACTATGATTATTACGGCTATTATGATTGTTGCTATGGTAATTATGATTATTATAATGATTTTTATGACAGTTGTGGTTATTATGACGATTACTATGATTATAATGGTTGATAGTATGGTAGTTATGATCATCAATCAGATTAATATAGCTATAATGGTTATTATGGTTATTATGGCTGTTATAATGGTTATTAGGGTTGTTTCCAAGTCTATTATGGTTATCATCATGATTATTATGATTATTATGTTTCTTAGTATGATTGAGAGGATTATTATGATCATCACTGAGATTCTTATGGTTATTATGGTTATTAAGATTATTATGGCTGTAATATCGTTTATTAGGTTATTTCCATGATTATTCTGTTTATTATTACGATGTTATGATTATTACAGTCAGTATAACTATTACTATAATTATTGCGTCTATTATGATTGTTGCTATGATTATTATGATTATTATTATGATTGTTAAGATTGTTGTGGTTATTATGACGATTACTATGATTATAATGGTTGATAGTATGGTAGTTATGATCATCAGTCAGATTAATATAGCTATAATGGTAATTATGGTTATTATGGCTATTATAATGGTTACTAGGGTTGTTTCCAAGTCTATTATGGTTATTATCATGATTATTATGATTATTATGTTTCCTAGTATGATTGTGAGAATTATTATGATCATTACTACGATTATTCTGGTTATAATGGTTATTAAGATTATTATGTCTGTAATAAAGATTATTAGGTTATTTCCATGATTATTCTGTATATTATAACGATGTTATGATTATTACAGCCAGTATAACTATTACTATGATTATTACGTCTATTATGACTGTTGCTATGATTATTATGATTCTTATTATGATTGTTGTGGTTATTATGACGATTACTATGATTATAATGGTTGATAGCATGGTTATTATGGTCATCATTCGGATTACTATGGCTATTAAGATTATTATGGTTATTATGTCTATTATATTGGTTATTATGATCGTTTCCAAGTCTATTATGTTTATTATAATGATTATTATGATTATAATGTATCATAGTATGTTCGCGATGATTATTACGATCATTACGATGATTATTCTGGTTATTATGGTTATTAAGATTATTATGGCTGTAATATCGTTTATTAGGTTATTTCCATGATTATTCTGTTTATTATTACGATGTTATGATTATTACGGTCAGTGTAACGATTACTATGATTATCACGGCTATTATGATTGTTGCTATGATAATTATGATTATAATTATGATTGTCATGATTGTTGTGGTTATCATGACGATTACTATGATTATATTGGTTGATAGCATGGTTACTATGATCATCATACAGATTACTATAGCTATTATGGTTATTATGGTTATTATGGCTGTTATAATGGTTATTAGGGTTCTTTCCAAGTCTATTATGGTTATTATCATGATTATTATGATTATGATGTTTTTTAGTATGATTGTGAGGATTATTATGACCATTATTAGGGTTATTCTGCTTATTATGGTTATTAAGAATTATATGGCTGTAATAACGATTATTAGGCTATTTGCATGATTATTCTGTTTATCATTACGATGTTATGATAATTACAGTCAGTATAAACATTACCATGATTATTACGTCTATTATGATTGTTCCTATGATTACTATGACTATTATTATGATTGTTACGATTGTTGTGGTTATTATGACGATTACCATGATTATAATTGTTGATAGCATGGTAATTATGATCATCAGTCAGATTACTATAGTTATTATGGTTATTATGGTTATTATGTCTATTATATTGGTTATTATGATCGTTTCCAAGTCTATTATGTTTATTATAATGATTATTATGATTATAATGTTGCTTACTAAAACTGTGAGGGTTATTATGATCATTACTATTATTATTCTGGTTATTATGGTTATTAAGATTATTATGGCTGTAATAACGATTATTAGGTTATTTGCATGATTATTCTGTATATTATAACGATGTTATGATTATTACGGTCAGTGTAACGATTACTATGATTATCACGGCTATTATGATTGTTGCTATGATAATTATGATTATAATTATGATTGTCATGATTGTTGTGGTTATCATGACGATTACTATGATTATATTGGTTGATAGCATGGTTACTATGATCATCATACAGATTACTACAGCTATTATGATTATTATGGTTATTATGGCTATTATAATGGTTGTTATGGTTGTTTCCATGTCTATTATGGTTATTATCATGATTATTATGATTATTATGTTTCTTAGTACGATTATGACGAATATTAAGATAATCACTGAGATTCTTATGGCGATTACGACTATTACGATTATTATGGCTGTAATAACGATTATTAGGTTATTTCCATGATTATTCTGTTTATTATTACGATATTATGATTATTACAGTTAGTATAGCAATTACTATGACTATTACGGCTATTCTGACTGTTGCTATGATTATTATGATTATTCTTATGATTGTTATGATTGTTGTGGTTATTGTGACGATTACTATGATTATAATGGTTGATAGCATGGTAATCATGATCATCATTCAGATTACTATAGCTATTATGATGAATATCATTATCAGGGCTATTATAATGGCTATTATGGTTGTTTCCACGTTTATTATGGTTATTGTCATGTTTATTATCATTATTATTATGATTGTTATGTTTGTTGTGGGTATTCTGACGATTACTATGATTATAATTATTGATAGCATAGAAATTATGATCATCAGTCAGATTAATATAGCTATTATGGTTATTATGGTTATTATGGCTATTATAATGGTTATTAGGGTTGTTTCCACGTCTATTATGTTTATTATCATGATTACTATGATTATTATGTTTCTTAGTATGATTGTGAGAATTATTATGATCATTACTACGATTATTCTGGTTATAATGGTTATTAAGATTATTATGTCTGTAATAACGATTATTAGGTTATTTCCATGATTATTCTGTATATTATAACGATGTTATGATTATTACATTTAGTATAACGATTACTATGATTATTACGGCTATTATGATTGTTGCTATGATTGTTATGATTGTTGTGGATATTATGACGATTACTATGATTATAATGGTTGATAGCATGGTTATTATGGTCATCATTCGGATTACTATGGCTATTAAGATTATTTTGGTTATTATGTCTATTATATTGGTTATTATGATCGTTTCCAAGTCTATTATGTTTATTATAATGATTATTATGATTATAATGTTGCTTAGTATTACTGTGAGGGTTATTATGATCATTACTATTATTATTCTGGTTATTATGGTTATTAAGATTATTATGGCTGTAATAACGATTATTAGGTTATTTCCATGATTATTCTGTATATTATAACGATGTTATGGTTATTACAGTCAGTGTAACGATTACTATGATTATCACGGCTATTATGATTGTTGCTATGATAATTATGATTATAATTATGATTGTCATGATTGTTGTGGTTATCATGACGATTACTATGATTATATTGGTTGATAGCATGGTTATCATGATCATCATTCAGATTGCTATAACTATTATGATTATTATGGTTATTATGGCTATTATAATGGTTGTTATGGTTGTTTCCATGTCTATTATGGTTATTATCATGATTATTATGATTATTATGTTTCTTAGTACGATTATGACGAATATTAAGATAATCACTGAGATTCTTATGGCGATTACGACTATTACGATTATTATGGCTGTAATAACGATTATTAGGTTATTTGCATGATTATTCTGTATATTATAACGATGTTATGATTATTACAGTCAGTGTAACGATTACTATGATTATCACGGCAATTATGATTGTTGCTATCATAATTATGATTATAATTATGATTGTCATGATTGTTGTGGTTATCATGACGATTACTATGATTGTATTGTTTGATAGCATGGTAATCATGATCATCATTCAGATTACTATAGCTGTTATGATTATTATGTTTATTATGTCTATTATATTCGTTATTATGATTGTTTCCAAATCTATTATGGTTATTATTATGATTATCATGATTATAAAGTTCCTTAGCATGATTGTGAAGGTTATTCTGATCATTATTATTATTATTCTGGTTATTATGGCTATTAAGATTATTATGGCTGAAATATCGTTTATTAGGTTATTTCCATGATTATTCTGTATATTATAACGATGTTATGATTATTACAGTTAGTATAACGATTACTATGATTATCACGGCTATTATGATTGTTGCTATGATAATTATGATTATAATTATGATTGTCATGATTGTTGTGACTATCATGACGATTACTATGATTATATTGGTTGATAGCATGGTTACTATGATCATCGTACAGATTACTATAGCTATTATGATTATTATGGTTATTATGGCTATGATAATGTTTGTTATGGTTGTTTACATGTCTACTATTGTTATTATCATGATTATTATGATTACTATGTTTCTTAGTACGATTATGACGAATATTATGATCATCACTGAGATTCTTACGGCGATTACGACTATTGCGATTATTATGACTATAGTAACGATTATTAGGTTTTTTTCCTGATTGTTCTGTTTTTTATTACGATGTTATGATTATTACTGTCAGTATAACTATTACTATGATTATTACGTCTATTATGATTGTTCCTATGATTATTATGACTATTATTATGATTGTTATGATTGTTGTGGTTATCATAATTATTACTATGATTATAATGGATAATAGCATCGTTAGTATGGTCATCATTCGGATTACTATGGCTATTAAGATTACTATGGTTATTATGGCTATTATAATGGTTATTATGATCGTTTCCATGTCTATTAAGGTTATTATTATGATTATTATGATTATAATGTATCATAGTATGTTTGCGATGATTATTACGATCATTACGATGATTATTCTGGTTATTATGGTTATTAAGATTATTATGGCTGTAATATCGTTTATTAGGTTATTTCCATGATTATTCTGTTTATTATTACGATGTTATGACTATTACGGTTAGTATAACTATTACTATGATTATTACGGCTATTATGATTGTTGCTATGGTAATTATGATTATTATAATGATTTTTATGACAGTTGTGGTTATTATGACGATTACTATGATTATAATGGTTGATAGTATGGTAGTTATGATCATCAGTCAGATTAATATAGCTATAATGGTTATTATGGTTATTATGGCTGTTATAATGGTTATTAGGGTTGTTTCCAAGTCTACTATGGTTATCATCATGATTATTATGATTATTATGTTTCTTAGTATGATTGAGAGGATTATTATGATCATCACTGAGATTCTTATGGTTATTATGGTTATTAAGATTATTATGGCTGTAATATCGTTTATTAGGTTATTTCCATGATTATTCTGTTTATTATTACGATGTTATGATTATTACAGTCAGTATAACTATTACTATAATTATTGCGTCTATTATGATTGTTGCTATGATTATTATGATTATTACTATGATTGTTAAGGTTGTTGTGGTTATTATGACGATTACTATGATTATAATGGTTGATAGTATGGTAGTTATGATCATCAGTCAGATTAATATAGCTATAATGGTTATTATGGTTATTATGGCTATTATAATGGTTATTAGGGTTGTTTCCAAGTCTATTATGGTTATTATCATGATTATTATGATTATTATGTTTCCTAGTATGATTGTGAGAATTATTATGATCATTACTACGATTATTCTGGTTATAATGGTTATTAAGATTATTATGTCTGTAATAACGATTATTAGGTTATTTCCATGATTATTCTGTATATTATAACGATGTTATGATTATTACAGCCAGTATAACTATTACTATGATTATTACGTCTATTATGACTGTTGCTATGATTATTATGATTATTATTATGATTGTTGTGGTTATTATGACGATTACTATGATTATAATGGTTGATAGCATGGTTATTATGGTCATCATTCGGATTACTATGGCTATTAAGATTATTATGGTTATTATGTCTATTATATTGGTTATTATGATCGTTTCCAAGTCTATTATGTTTATTATAATGATTATTATGATTATAATGTTGCTTAGTAAAACTGTGAGGGTTATTATGATCATTACTATTATTATTCTGGTTATTATGGTTATTAAGATTATTATGGCTGTAATAACAATTATTAGGTTATTTGCATGATTATTCTGTATATTATAACGATGTTATGATTATTACGGTCAGTGTAACGATTACTATGATTATCACGGCTATTATGATTGTTGCTATGATAATTATGATTATAATTATGATTGTCATGATTGTTGTGGTTATCATGACGATTACTATGATTATATTGGTTGATAGCATGGTTACTATGATCATCATACAGATTACTACAGCTATTATGATTATTATGGTTATTATGGCTATTATAATGGTTGTTATGGTTGTTTCCATGTCTATTATGGTTATTATCATGATTATTATGATTATTATGTTTCTTAGTACGATTATGACGAATATTAAGATAATCACTGAGATTCTTATGGCGATTACGACTATTACGATTATTATGGCTGTAATAACGATTATTAGGTTATTTCCATGATTATTCTGTTTATTATTACGATATTATGATTATTACAGTTAGTATAGCAATTACTATGACTATTACGGCTATTCTGACTGTTGCTATGATTATTATGATTATTCTTATGATTGTTATGATTGTTGTGGTTATTATGACGATTACTATGATTATAATGGTTGATAGCATGGTAATCATGATCATCATTCAGATTACTATAGCTATTATGATGAATATCATTATCAGGGCTATTATAATGGCTATTATGGTTGTTTCCACGTTTATTATGGTTATTGTCATGTTTATTATCATTAATATTATGAATGTTATGTTTGTTGTGGGTATTCTGACGATTACTATGATTATAATTATTGATAGCATAGAAATTATGATCATCAGTCAGATTAATATAGCTATTATGGTTATTATGGTTATTATGGCTATTATAATGGTTATTAGGGTTGTTTCCACGGCTATTATGTTTATTATCATGATTACTATGATTATTATGCTTCTTAGTATGATTGTGAGAATTATTATGATCATTACTACGATTATTCTGGTTATAATGGTTATTAAGATTATTATGTCTGTAATAACGATTATTAGGTTATTTCCATGATTATTCTGTATATTATAACGATGTTTTGATTATTACATTTAGTATAACGATTACTATGATTATTACGGCTATTATGATTGTTGCTATGATTGTTATGATTGTTGTGGGTATTATGACGATTACTATGATTATAATGGTTGATAGCATGGTTATTATGGTCATCATTCGGATTACTATGGCTATTAAGATTATTTTGGTTATTATGTCTATTATATTGGTTATTATGATCGTTTCCAAGTCTATTATGTTTATTATAATGATTATTATGATTATAATGTTGCTTAGTATTACTGTGAGGGTTATTATGATCATTACTATTATTATTCTGGTTATTATGGTTATTAAGATTATTATGGCTGTAATAACGATTATTAGGTTATTTCCATGATTATTCTGTATATTATAACGATGTTATGGTTATTACAGTCAGTGTAACGATTACTATGATTATCACGGCTATTATGATTGTTGCTATGATAATTATGATTATAATTATGATTGTCATGATTGTTGTGGTTATCATGACGATTACTATGATTATATTGGTTGATAGCATGGTTACTATGATCATCATACAGATTACTATAGCTATTATGGTTATTATGGTTATTATGGCTGTTATAATGGTTATTAGGGTTCTTTCCAAGTCTATTATGGTTATTATCATGATTATTATGATTATGATGTTTTTTAGTATGATTGTGAGGATTATTATGACCATTATTATGGTTATTCTGCTTATTATGGTTATTAAGAATTATATAGCTGTAATAACGATTATTAGGCTATTTGCATGATTATTCTGTTTATCATTACGATGTTATGATAATTACAGTCAGTATAAACATTACCATGATTATTACGTCTATTATGATTGTTCCTATGATTACTATGACTATTATTATGATTGTTACGATTGTTGTGGTTATTATGACGATTACCATGATTATAATTGTTGATAGCATGGTAATTATGATCATCAGTCAGATTACTATAGTTATTATGGTTATTATGGTTATTATGGCTATTATAATGGTTATTAGGGTTGTTTCCAAGTCTATTATGGTTACTATCATGATTATTATGATTATTATGTTTCTTAGTATGATTGTGAGGATTATTATGATCATTATTATGATAATTCTGGTTATTATGGTTGTTTAGATTATTATGTCTGTAATAACGATTATTAGGTTATTTCCTTGATTATTCTGTTTATTATTACGATGTTATGATTATTACAGTTAGTATAACTACTACTATGACTATTGCGGCTATTATGATTGTGCTATGATTATTATGATTATTATTATGATTGTTATGTTGTTGTGGTTATTATGAGGGTTACTATGATTATAATGGTTGATGGCATAGAAATCATGATCATCATTCAGATTACTATAGCTATTATGATTAATACGGTTATCATGGCTATTATAATGGTTATTATGGTTGTTTCCAAGTTTATTATGGTTATTGTCATGTTTATTATCATTATTATTATGATTGTTATGTTTGTTGTGGGGTTTATGACGATTACTATGATTATAATTGTTGATAGCATGGTAATTATGATCATCATTCAGATTACTATAACTATGATGATTATTATGGTGGTTATGGCTAATATAATGGTTATTATGGTTGTTTCCATGTCTATTATGGTTATTATCATGATTATTATGATTATTATGTTTCTTAGTACGATTATGACGAGTATTAAGGTAATCACTGAGATTCTTATGGCGATTACGACTATTACGATTATTATGGCTATAATAACGGTTATTAGGTTATTTCCATGATTAATCTGTTTATTATTACAATGTTATGATTATTACAGTTAGTATAACTATTACTATGATTATTACGTCTATTATGATTGTTGCTATGATTATTATGACTATTAGTATGATTGTTATGACTGTTGTGGTTATTATGACGATTACCATGATTATAATGGTTGCTAGCATGGTTATTATGATCATAATTCAGGTTACTATAGCTGTTATGATTATTATGTTTATTATGTCTATTATATTGGTTATTATAATTGTTTCCAAATCTATTATGGTTATTATTATGATTATTATGATTATAAAGTTCCTTAGCATGATTGTGAGGGTTATTATGATCATTATTATTATTATTCTGGTTATTAAGGTTATTAAGATTATTATGGATGTAATTACGATTATTAGGTTATTTCCATGATTATTCTGTTTATTTTTACAATGTTATGATTATTACAGTTAGTATAACTATTACTATGATTATTACGTCTATTATGATTGTTGCTATGATAATTATGATTATAATTATGATTGTCATGATTGTTGTGGTTATCATGACGATTACTATGATTATATTGGTTGATAGCATGGTAATCATGATCATCATTCAGATTACTATAGCTATTATGATGAATATCATTATCAGGGCTATTATAATTGTTATTATGGTTGTTTCCAAGTTTATTATGGTTATTGTCATGTTTATTATCACTATTATTATGATTGTTATGCTTGTTGTGGGTACTATGACCATTACTATGATTATAATTGTTGATTGCATGGTAATTATGATCATCAGTCAGATTAATATAGCTATTATGGTTATTATGGTTATTATGGCTATTATAATGGTTATTAGGGTTGTTTCCAAGTCTATTATGGTTATTATCATGATTATTATGATTATTATGTTTCCTAGTATGGTTGTGAGAATTATTATGATCATTATTACGATTATTCTGGTTATAATGGCTATTAAGATTATTATGGTTGTAATAACGAGTATTAGGTTATTTCCATGATTATTCTGTTTATTATTACGATGTTATGATTATTACAGTTAGTATAACTATTACTATGACTATTACGGCTATTATGATTGTGCTATGATTATTATGATTATTATTATGATTGTTATGATTGTTGTGACTATCATGACGATTACTATGATTATATTGGTTGATAGCATGGTTACTATGATCATCATACAGATTACTATAGCTACTATGATTATTATGGTTATTATGGCTATTATAATGTTTGTTATGGTTGTTTACATGTCTACTATTGTTATTATCATGATTATTATGATTATTATGTTTCTTAGTACGATTATGACGAATATTATGATAATCACTGAGATTCTTATGGCGATTACGACTATTACGATTATTATGGCTGTAATAGCGATTATTAGGCTATTTCCATGATTATTCTGTTTATTATTACGATGTTATGATTATTACAGTCAGTATAACTATTACAATGATTATTACGTCTATCATGATTGTTCCTATGATTATTATGACTATTATTATGATTGTTATGATTGTTGTGGTTATTATGAGGGTTACGATGATTATAATGGTTCATAGCATGGTTATTATGATCATCAGCCAGATTACTATAGCTATTATGATTATTATGGTTATTATGGCTATTATAATGGTTATTATGGTTGATTCCAAATCTATTACGGTTATTATCATTATTATTATTATGATTATTATGTTTCTTAGTATGATTATGACGAATATTATGATCATCACTGAGATTCTTACGGCGATTACGACTATTGCGATTATTATGGCTATAGTAACGATTATTAGGTTTTTTTCCTGATTATTCTGTTTTTTATTACGATGTTATGATTATTACTGTCAGTATAACTATTACTATGATTATTACGTCTATTATGATTGTTCCTATGATTATTATGACTATTATTATGATTGTTATGATTGTTGTGGTTATCATGATTATTACTATGATTATAATGGATAATAGCATCGTTATTATGGTCATCATTCAGATTACTATGGCTATTAACATTACTATGGTTATTATGGCTATTATAATGGTTATTATGATCGTTTCCATGTCTATTAAGGTTATTATTATGATTATTATGATTATAATGTATCATAGTATGTTTGCGATGATTATTACGATCATTATGATGATTATTCTGGTTATTACGGTTATTAAGATTATTATGGCTGTAATATCGTTTATTAGGTTATTTCCATGATTATTCTGTTTATTATTACGATGTTATGATTATTACAGTCAGTATAACTATTACTATAATTATTGCGTCTATTATGATTGTTGCTATGATTATTATGATTATTATTATGATTGTTAAGATTGTTGTGGTTATTATGACGATTACTATGATTATAATGGTTGATAGTATGGTAGTTATGATCATCAGTCAGATTAATATAGCTATAATGGTTATTATGGTTATTATGGCTATTATAATGGTTATTAGGGTTGCTTCCAAATCTATTATGGTTATTATCATGATTATTATGATTATTATGTTTCCTAGTTTGATTGTGAGAATTATTATGATCATTACTACGATTATTCTGGTTATAATGGTTATTAAGATTATTATGTCTGTAATAACGATTATTAGGTTATTTCCATGATTATTCTGTATATTATAACGATGTTATGATTATTACAGCCAGTATCACTATTACTATGATTATTACGTCTATTATGACTGTTGCTATGATTATTATGATTATTATTATGATTGTTGTGGTTATTATGACGATTACTATGATTATAATGGTTGATAGCATGGTTATTATGGTCATCATTCGGATTACTATGGCTATTAAGATTATTATGGTTATTATGTCTATTATATTGGTTATTATGATCGTTTCCAAGTCTATTATGTTTATTATAATGATTATTATGATTATAATGTTGCTTAGTATTACTGTGAGGGTTATTATGATCATTACTATTATTATTCTGGTTATTATGGTTATTAAGATTATTGTGGCTGTAATAACGATTATTAGGCTATTTCCATGATTATTCTGTTTATTATTACGATGTTATGATTATTACAGTCAGTATAACTATTACAATGATTATTACGTCTATCATGATTGTTCCTATGATTATTATGACTATTATTATGATTGTTATGATTGTTGTGGTTATTATGAGGGTTACGATGATTATAATGGTTCATAGCATGGTTATTATGATCATCAGCCAGATTACTATAGCTATTATGATTATTATGGTTATTATGGCTATTATAATGGTTATTATGGTTGATTCCAAATCTATTACGGTTATTATCATTATTATTATTATGATTATTATGTTTCTTAGTATGATTATGACGAATATTATGATCATCACTGAGATTCTTACGGCGATTACGACTATTGCGATTATTATGGCTATAGTAACGATTATTAGGTTTTTTTCCTGATTATTCTGTTTTTTATTACGATGTTATGATTATTACTGTCAGTATAACTATTACTATGATTATTACGTCTATTATGATTGTTCCTATGATTATTATGACTATTATTATGATTGTTATGATTGTTGTGGTTATCATGATTATTACTATGATTATAATGGATAATAGCATCGTTATTATGGTCATCATTCAGATTACTATGGCTATTAACATTACTATGGTTATTATGGCTATTATAATGGTTATTATGATCGTTTCCATGTCTATTAAGGTTATTATTATGATTATTATGATTATAATGTATCATAGTATGTTTGCGATGATTATTACGATCATTATGATGATTATTCTGGTTATTACGGTTATTAAGATTATTATGGCTGTAATATCGTTTATTAGGTTATTTCCATGATTATTCTGTTTATTATTACGATGTTATGATTATTACAGTCAGTATAACTATTACTATAATTATTGCGTCTATTATGATTGTTGCTATGATTATTATGATTATTATTATGATTGTTAAGATTGTTGTGGTTATTATGACGATTACTATGATTATAATGGTTGATAGTATGGTAGTTATGATCATCAGTCAGATTAATATAGCTATAATGGTTATTATGGTTATTATGGCTATTATAATGGTTATTAGGGTTGTTTCCAAGTCTATTATGGTTATTATCATGATTATTATGATTATTATGTTTCCTAGTTTGATTGTGAGAATTATTATGATCATTACTACGATTATTCTGGTTATAATGGTTATTAAGATTATTATGTCTGTAATAACGATTATTAGGTTATTTCCATGATTATTCTGTATATTATAACGATGTTATGATTATTACGGTCAGTGTAACGATTACTATGATTATCACGGCTATTATGATTGTTGCTATGATAATTATGATTATAATTATGATTGTCATGATTGTTGTGGTTATCATGACGATTACTATGATTATATTGGTTGATAGCATGGTTACTATGATCATCATACATATTACTATAGCTATTATGGTTATTATGGTTATTATGGCTGTTATTATGGTTATTAGAGTTGTTTCCAAGTCTATTATGGTTATTATCATGATTATTATGATTATGATGTTTTTTAGTATGATTGTGAGGATTATTATGACCATTATTATGGTTATTCTGCTTATTATGGTTATTAAGAATTATATGGCTGTAATAACGATTATTAGGCTATTTGCATGGTTATTCTGTTTATCATTACGATGTTATGGTAATTACAGTCAGTATAACCATTACCATGATTATTACGTCTATTATGATTGTTCCTATGATTACTATGACTATTATTATGATTGTTATGATTGTTGTGGTTATTATGACGATTACCATGATTATAATTGTTGATGGCATGGTAATTATGATCATCAGTCAGATTACTATAGTTATTATGGTTATTATGGTTATTATGGCTATTATAATGGTTATTAGGGTTGTTTCCAAGTCTATTAGGGTTACTATCATGATTATTATGATTATTATGTTTCTTAGTATGATTGTGAGGATTATTATGATCATTATTATGATAATTCTGGTTATTATGGTTGTTTAGGTTATTATGTCTGTAATAACGATTATTAGGTTATTTCCTTGATTATTCTGTTTATTATTACGATGTTATGATTATTACAGTTAGTATAACTACTACTATGACTATTACGGCTATTATGATTGTGCTATGATTATTATGATTATTATTATGATTGTCATGATTGTTGTGGTTATTATGAGGGTTACTATGATTATAATGGTTGATGGCATAGAAATCATGATCATCATTCAGATTACTATAGCTATTATGATTAATACGGTTATCATGGCTATTATAATGGTTATTATGGTTGTTTCCAAGTTTATTATGGTTATTGTCATGTTTATTATCATTATTATTCTGATTGTTATGTTTGTTGTGGGGTTTATGACGATTACTATGATTATAATTGTTGATAGCATGGTAATTATGATCATGATTCAGATTACTATAACTATTATGATTATTATGGTTGTTATGGCTAATATAATGGTTATTATGTCTGTTTCCAAGTCTATTATGGTTATTATCATGATTATTATGATTATTATGTTTCTTAGCATGATTATGACGAATACTATGATCATCAATGACATTCTTATGGTGATTACGACTATTACGATTATTATGGCAATAATAACGATTATTAGGTAATTTCTATGATCATTCTGTTTATTATTACGATGTTATGACTATTACGGTTAGTGTAACTATTACTATGATTATTACGGCTATTATGATTGTTGCTATGGTAATTATGATTATTATTATGATTTTTATGATTGTTGTGGTTATTATGACGATTACTATGATTATAATGGTTGATAGTATGGTAGTTATGATCATCATACAGATTACTATAGCTATTATGGTTATTATGGTTATTATGGCTGTTATTATGGTTATTAGGGTTGTTTCCAAGTCTATTATGGTTATTATCATGATTATTATGATTATGATGTTTTTTGTATGATTGTGAGGATTATTATGACCATTATTATGGTTATTCTGCTTATTATGGTTATTAAGAATTATATGGCTGTAATAACGATTATTAGGCTATTTGCATGATTATTCTGTTTATCATTACGATGTTATGATAATTACAGTCAGTATAACCATTACCATGATTATTACGTCTATTATGATTGTTCCTATGATTACTATGACTATTATTATGATTGTTATGATTGTTGTGGTTATTATGACGATTACCATGATTATAATTGTTGATAGCATGGTAATTATGATCATCAGACAGATTACTATAGTTATTATGGTTATTATGGTTATTATGGCTATTATAATGGTTATTAGGGTTGTTTCCAAGTCTATTATGGTTACTATCATGATTATTATGATTATTATGTTTCTTAGTATGATTGTGAGGATTATTATGATCATTATTATGATAATTCTGGTTATTATGGTTGTTTAGATTATCATGTCTGTAATAACGATTATTAGGTTATTTCCTTGATTATTCTGTTTATTATTACGATATTATGATTATTACAGTTAGTATAACTACTACTATGACTATTACGGCTATTATGATTGTGCTATGATTATTATGATTATTATTATGATTGTTATGATTGTTGTGGTTATTATGAGGGTTACTATGATTATAATGGTTGATGGCATAGAAATCATGATCATCATTCAGATTACTATAGCTATTATGATTAATACGGTTATCATGGCTATTATAATGGTTATTATGGTTGTTTCCAAGTTTATTATGGTTATTGTCATGTTTATTATCATTATTATTCTGATTGTTATGTTTGTTGTGGGGTTTATGACGATTACTATGATTATAATTGTTGATAGCATGGTAATTATGATCATGATTCAGATTACTATAACTATTATGATTATTATGGTTGTTATGGCTAATATAATGGTTATTATGGCTGTTTCCAAGTCTATTATGGTTATTATCATGATTATTATGATTATTATGTTTCTTAGCATGATTATGACGAATACTATGATCATCAATGACATTCTTATGGTGATTACGACTATTACGATTATTATGGCAATAATAACGATTATTAGGTAATTTCTATGATCATTCTGTTTATTATTACGATGTTATGACTATTACGGTTAGTGTAACTATTACTATGATTATTACGGCTATTATGATTGTTGCTATGGTAATTATGATTATTATTATGATTTTTATGATTGTTGTGGTTATTATGACGATTACTATGATTATAATGGTTGATAGTATGGTAGTTATGATCATCAGGCAGATTAATATAGCTATAATGGTTATTATGGTTATTATGGCTATTATAATGGTTATTAGGGTTGTTTCCAAGTCTATTATGGTTATTATCATGATTATTATGATTATTATGTTTCCTAGTATGATTGTGAGAATTATTAAGATCATTATTACGATTATTCTGGTTATAATGGCTATTAAGATTATTATGGTTGTAATAACGAGTATTAGGTTATTTCCATGATTATTCTGTATATTATAACGATGTTATGATTATTACAGTTAGTATAACGATTACTATGATTATTACGGCTATTATGATTGTTGCTATGATTGTTATGATTGTTGTGGGTATTATGACGATTACTATGATTATAATGGTTGATAGCATGGTTATTATGATCATCAGGCAGATTGATATAGCTATAATGGTTATTATGGTTATTATGGCTATTATAATGGTTATTAGAGTTGTTTCCAAGTCTATTATGGTTATTATTATGATTATTATGATTATAATGTATCATAGTATGTTTGCGATGATTATTACGATCATTATGATGATTATTCTGGTTATTACGGTTATTAAGATTATTATGGCTGTAATATCGTTTATTAGGTTATTTCCATGATTATTCTGTTTATTATTACGATGTTATGATTATTACAGTCAGTATAACTATTACTATAATTATTGCGTCTATTATGATTGTTGCTATGATTATTATGATTATTATTATGATTGTTAAGATTGTTGTGGTTATTATGACGATTACTATGATTATAATGGTTGATAGTATGGTAGTTATGATCATCAGTCAGATTAATATAGCTATAATGGTTATTATGGTTATTATGGCTATTGTAATGGTTATTAGGGTTGTTTCCAAGTCTATTATGGTTATTATCATGATTATTATGATTATTATGTTTCCTAGTTTGATTGTGAGAATTATTATGATCATTACTACGATTATTCTGGTTATAATGGTTATTAAGATTATTATGTCTGTAATAACGATTATTAGGTTATTTCCATGATTATTCTGTATATTATAACGATGTTATGATTATTACAGCCAGTATAACTATTACTATGATTATTACGTCTGTTATGACTGTTGCTATGATTATTATGATTATTATTATGATTGTTGTGGTTATTATGACGATTACTATGATTATAATGGTTGATAGCATGGTTATTATGGTCATCATTCGGATTACTATGGCTATTAAGATTATTATGGTTATTATGTCTATTATATTGGTTATTATGATCGTTTCCAAGTCTATTATGTTTATTATAATGATTATTATGATTATAATGTTGCTTAGTATTACTGTGAGGGTTATTATGATCATTACTATTATTATTCTGGTTATTATGGTTATTAAGATTATTGTGGCTGTAATAACGATTATTAGGTTATTTGCATGATTATTCTGTATATTATAACGATGTTATGATTATTACGGTCAGTGTAACGATTACTATGATTATCACGGCTATTATGATTGTTGCTATGATAATTATGATTATAATTATGATTGTCATGATTGTTGTGGTTATCATGACGATTACTATGATTATATTGGTTGATAGCATAGTTACTATGATCATCATACAGATTACTATAGCTATTATGATTATTATGGTTGTTATGGCTATTATAATGGGTGTTATGGTTGTTTCCATGTCTATTATGGTTATTATCATGATTATTATGATTATTATGTTTCTTAGTACGATTATGACGAATATTAAGATAATCACTGAGATTCTTATGGCGATTACGACTATTACGATTATTATGGCTGTAATAACGATTATTAGGATATTTCCATGATTATTCTGTTTATTATTACGATATTATGATTATTACAGTTAGTATAGCTATTACTATGACTATTACGGCTATTCTGACTGTTGCTATGATTATTATGATTGTTCCTATGATTGTTATGATTGTTGTGGTTATTATGACGATTACTATGATTATAATGGTTGATAGCATGGTAATCATGATCATCATTCAGATTACTATAGCTATTATGATGAATATCATTATCAGGGCTATTATAATGGCTATTATGGTTGTTTCCACGTTTATTATGGCTATTGTCATGTTTATTATCATTATTATTATGATTGTTATGTTTGTTGTGGGTATTATGACGATTACTATGATTATAATTATTGATAGCATAGAAATTATGATCATCAGTCAGATTAATATAGCTATTATGGTTACTATGGTCATTATGGCTATTATAATGGTTATTAGGGTTGTTTCCAAGTCTATTATGTTTATTATCATGATTACTATGATTTTTATGTTTCTTAGTATGATTGTGAGAATTATTATGATCATTACTACGATTATTCTGGTTATAATGGTTATTAAGATTATTATGTCTGTAATAACGATTATTAGGTTATTTCCATGATTATTCTGTATATTATAACGATGTTATGATTATTACAGTTAGTATAACGATTACTATGATTATTACGGCTATTATGATTGTTGCTATGATTGTTACGATTGTTGTGTGTATTATGACGATTACTATGATTATAATGGTTGATAGCATGGTTATTATGGTCATCATTCGGATTACTATGGCTATTAAGATTATTTTGGTTATTATGTCCATTATATTGGTTATTATGATCGTTTCCAAGTCTATTATGTTTATTATAATGATTATTATGATTATAATGTTGCTTAGTATTACTGTGAGGGTTATTATGATCATTACTATTAGTATTCCGGTTATTACGGTTATTAAGATTATTATGGCTGTAATAACGATTATTAGGTTATTTCCATGATTATTCTGTATATCATAACGATGTTATGATTATTACAGTCAGTGTAACGATTACTATGATTATCACGGCTATTATGATTGTTGCTATGATAATTATGATTATAATTATGATTGTCATGATTGTTGTGGTTATCATGACGATTACTATGATTATATTGGTTGATAGCATGGTTACTATGATCATCATACAGATTACTATAGCTATTATGGTTATTATGGTTATTATGGCTGTTATTATGGTTATTAGGGTTGTTTCCAAGTCTATTATGGTTATTATCATGATTATTATGATTATTATGTTTCCTAGTATGATTGTGAGAATTATTAAGATCATTATTACGATTATTCTGGTTATAATGGCTATTAAGATTATTATGGTTGTAATAACGAGTATTAGGTTATTTCCATGATTATTCTGTATATTATAACGATGTTATGATTATTACAGTTAGTATAACGATTACTATGATTATTACGGCTATTATGATTGTTGCTATGATTGTTATGATTGTTGTGGGTATTATGACGATTACTATGATTATAATGGTTGATAGCATGGTTTTTATGATCATCATTCAGATTACTATAACTATTATGATTATTACGGTTGTTATGGCTATTATAATGGTTATTGTGGCTGTTTCCAAGTCTATTATGGTTATTATCATGATTATTATGATTATTATGTTTCTGAGCATGACTATGACGAATACTATGATCATCAATGACATTCTTATGGTGATTACGACTATTACGATTATTATGGCTATAATAACCATTATTAGGTTTTTTTCCTGATCATTCTGTTTATTATTACGATGTTATGACTATTACGGTTAGTATAACTATTACTATGATTATTACGGCTATTATGATTGTTGCTATGGTAATTATGATTATTATTATGATTTTTATGGCTGTTGTGGTTATTATGACGATTACTATGATTATAATGGTTGATAGTATGGTAGTTATGATCATCAGTCAGATTAATATAGCTTTATAGCTATAACCATTATTGGTTATTATGGTTATTATGGCTATTATAATGGTTATTAGGGTTGTTTCCAAGTCTATTATGGTTATTATCATGATTATTATGATTATTATGTTTCCTAGTATGATTGTGAGAATTATTATGATCATTGTAACGATTATTCTGGTTATAATGGCTATTAAGATTATTATGGTTGTAATAACGAGTATTAGGTTATTTCCATGATTATTCTGTATATTATAACGATGTTATGTTTATTACAGTTAGTATAACGATTAGTATGATTATTACGGCTATTATGATTGTTGCTATGATTGTTATGATTGTTGTGGGTATTATGACGATTACTATGATTATAATGGTTGATAGCATGGTTATTATGGTCATCATTCGGATTACTATGGCTATTAAGATTATTATGGTTATTATGTCTATTATATTGGTTATTATGATCGTTTCCAAGTCTATTATGTTTATTATAATGATTATTATGATTATCATGTTGCTTAGTATTACTGTGAGGGTTATTATGATCATTACTATTATTATTCTGGTTATTATGGTTATTAAGATTATTATGGCTGTAATAACGATTATTAGGTTATTTGCATGATTATTCTGTATATTATAACGATGTTATGATTATTACAGTCAGTGTAACGATTACTATGATTATCACGGCTATTATGATTGTTGCTATCATAATTATGATTATAATTATGATTGTCATGATTGTTGTGGTTATCATGACGATTACTGTGATTATATTGGTTGATAGCATGGTAATCATGATCATCATTCAGATTACTATAGCTGTTATGATTATTATGTTTATTATGTCTATTATATTCGTTATTATGATTGTTTCCAAATCTATTATGGTTATTATTATGATTATCATGATTACAAGGTTCCTTAGCATGATTGTGAGGGTTATTATGATCATTATTATTATTATTCTGGTTATTATGGCTATTAAGATTATTATGGCTGTAATAACGATTATTAGGTTATTTCCATGATTATTCTGTATATTATAACGATGTTATGATTATTACAGTCAGTGTAACGATTACTATGATTATCACGGCCATTATGATTGTTGCTATGATAATTATGATTATAATTATGATTGTCATGATTGTTGCGGTTATCATGACGATTACTATGATTATATTGGTTGATAGCATGGTAATCATGATCATCATTCAGATTACTATAGCTGTTATGATTATTATGTTTATTATGTCTATTATGTTGGTTATTATGATTGTTTCCAAATTTATTATGGTTATTATTATGATTATCATGATTATAAAGTTCCTTAGCATGATTCTGAGGGTTATTATGATCATTATTATTATTATTCTGGTTATTATGGCTATTAAGATTATTATGGCTGTAATAACGATTATTAGGTTATTTCCATGATTATTCTGTATATTATAACGATGTTATGATTATTACAGTTAGTATAACGATTACTATGATTATCACGGCTATTATGATTGTTGCTATGATAATTATGATTATAATTATGATTGTCACGATTGTTGTGACTATCATGACGATTACTATGATTATATTGGTTGATAGCATGGTTACTATGATCATCATACAGATTACTATAGCTATTATGATTATTATGGTTATTATGGCTATTATAATGTTTGTTATGGTTGTTTACATGTCTACTATTGTTATTATCATGATTATTATGATTATTATGTTTCTTAGTACGATTATGACGAATATTATGATAATCACTGAGATTCTTATGGCGATTACGACTATTACGATTATTATGGCTGTAATAGCGATTATTAGGCTATTTCCATGGTTATTCTGTTTATTATTACGATGTTATGATTATTACAGTCAGTATAACTATTACCATGATTATTACGTCTATTATGATTGTTCCTATGATTATTATGACTATTACTATGATTGTTATGATTGTTGTGGTTATCATGATTATTACTATGATTATAATGGATAATAGCATCGTTATTATGGTCATCATTCGGATTACTATGGCTAATAAGATTACTATGGTTATTATGGCTATTATAATGGTTATTATGATCGTTTCCATGTCTATTAAGGTTATTATTATGATTATTATGATTACAATGTATCATAGTATGTTTGCGATGATTATTACGATCATTATCATGATTATTCTGGTTATTATGGTTATTAAGATTATTATGGCTGTAATATCGTTTATTAGGTTATTTCCATGATTATTCTGTTTATTATTACGATGTTATGATTATTACTGTCAGTATAACTATTACTATAATTATTGCGTCTATTATGATTGTTGCTATGATTATTATGATTATTATTATGATTGTTAAGATTGTTGTGGTTATTATGACGATTACTATGATTATAATGGTTGATAGCATGTTAATCATGATCATCATTCAGATTACTACAGCTATTATGATTAATACGGTTATCATGGGTATTATACTGGTTATTATGGTTGTTTCCAAGTTTATATGGTTATTGTCATGTTTATTATCATTATTATTATGATTGCTATGTTTGTTGTGGGTATTATGACGATTACTATGATAATAATTGTTGATAGCATGGTAATTATGATCATCAGTCAGATTAATATAGCTATTATGGTTATTATGGTTGTTATGGCTAATATAATGGTTAGTATGGCTGTTTCCAAGTCTATTATGGTTATTATCATGATTATTATGATTATTATGTTTCTTAGCATGATTATGACGAATACTATGATCATCAATGACATTCTTATGGTGATTACGACTATTACGATTATTATGGCAATAATAACGATTATTAGGTAATTTCTATGATCATTCTGTTTATTATTACGATGTTATGACTATTACGGTTAGTATAACTATTACTATGATTATTACGGCTATTATGATTGTTGCTATGGTAATTATGATTATTATTATGATTTTTATGATTGTTGTGGTTATTATGACGATTACTATGATTATAATGGTTGATAGTATGGTAGTTATGATCATCAGTCAGATTAATATAGCTATAATGGTTATTATGGTTATTATGGCTATTATAATGGTTATTAGGGTTGTTTCCAAATCTATTATGGTTATTATCATGATTATTATGATTATTATGTTTCCTAGTATGATTGTGAGAATTATTATGATCATTATTACGATTATTCTGGTTATAATGGCTATTAAGATTATTATGGTTGTAATAACGAGTATTAGGTTATTTCCATGATTATTCTGTATATTATAACGATGTTATGATTATTACAGTTAGTATAACGATTACTATGATTATTACGGCTATTATGATTGTTGCTATGATTGTTATGATTGTTGTGGGTATTATGACGATTACTATGATTATAATGGTTGATAGCATGGTTATGATCATCATTCAGATTACTATAACTATTATGATTATTACGGTTGTTAAGGCTATTATAATGGTTATTGTGGCTGTTTCCAAGTCTATTATGGTTATTATCATGATTATTATGATTATTATGTTTCTGAGCATGACTATGACGAATACTATGATCATCAATGACATTCTTATGGTGATTACGGCTATTACGATTATTATGGCTATAATAACCATTATTAGGTTTTTTTCCTGATCATTCTGTTTATTATTACGATGTTATGACTATTACGGTTAGTATAACTATTACTATGATTATTACGGCTATTATGATTGTTGCTATGGTAATTATGATTATTATTATGATTTTTATCGCTGTTGTGGTTATTATGACGATTACTATGATTATAATGGTTGATAGTATGGTAGTTATGATCATCAGTCAGAATAATATAGCTTTATAGCTATAACCATTATTGGTTATTATGGTTATTATGGCTATTATAATGGTTATTAGGGTTGTTTCCAAGTCTATTATGGTTATTATCATGATTATTATGATTATTATGTTTCCTAGTATGATTGTGAGAATTATTATGATCATTGTTACGATTATTCTGGTTATAATGGCTATTAAGATTATTATGGTTGTAATAACGAGTATTAGGTTATTTCCATGATTATTCTGTATATTATAACGATGTTATGTTTATTACAGTTAGTATAACGATTACTATGATTATTACGGCTATTATGATTGTTGCTATGATTGTTATGATTGTTGTGGGTATTATGACGATTACTATGATTATAATGGTTGATAGCATGGTTATTATGGTCATCATTCGGATTACTATGGCTATTAAGATTATTATGGTTATTATGTCTATTATATTGGTTATTATGATCGTTTCCAAGTCTATTATGTTTATTATTATGATTATCATGATTATAAAGTTCCTTAGCATGATTGTGAGGGTTATTATGATCATTATTATTATTATTCTGGTTATTATGGCTATTAAGATTATTATGGCTGTAATAACGATTATTAGGTTATTTCCATGATTATTCTGTATATTATAACGATGTTATGATTATTACAGTTAGTATAACGATTACTATGATTATCACGGCTATTATGATTGTTGCTATGATAATTATGATTATAATTATGATTGTCATGATTGTTGTGACTATCATGACGATTACTATGATTATATTGGTTGATAGCATGGTTACTATGATCATCATACAGATTACTCTAGCTAATATGATTATTATGGTTATTATGGCTATTATAATGGTTATTATGGTTGATTCCCAATCTATTACGGTTATTATCATTATTATTATTATGATTATTATGTTTCTTAGTATGACTATTACGAATATTATGATCATCACTGAGATTCTTACCGCGATTACGACTATTGCGATTATTATGGCTATAATAACGATTATTAGGTTTTTTTCCTGATTATTCTGTTTTTTATTACGATGTTATGATTATTACTGTCAGTATAACTATTACTATGATTATTACGTCTATTATGATTGTTCCTATGATTATTATGACTATTATTATGATTGTTATGATTGTTGTGGTTATTATGAGGGTTACTATGATTATAATGGTTGATGGCATAGAAATCATGATCATCATTCAGACTACTATAGCTATTATGATTAATACGGTTATCATGGCTATTATAATGGCTATTATGGTTGTTTCCAAGTTTATTATGGTTATTGTCATGTTTATTATCATTATTATTATGATTGTTATGTTTGTTGCGGGGTTTGTGACGATTACTATGATTATAATTGTTGATAGCATGTTAATTATGATCATCATTCAGATTACTATGGCTATTAAGATTACTATGGTTATTATGGCTATTATAATGGTTATTATGATCGTTTCCATGTCTATTAAGGTTATTATTATGATTATTATGATTATAATGTATCATAGTATGTTTGCGATGATTATTACGATCATTAAGATGATTATTCTGGTTATTATGGTTATTAAGATTATTATGGCTGTAATATCGTTTATTAGGTTATTTCCATGATTATTCTGTTAATTATTACGATGTTATGATTATTACAGTCAGTATAACTATTACTATAATTATTGCGTCTATTACGATTGTTGCTATGATTATTATGATTATTATTATGATTGTTAAGATTGTTGTGGTTATTATGACGATTACTATGATTATAATGGTTGATAGTATGGTAGTTATGATCATCAGTCAGATTAATATAGCTATAATTGTTATTATGGTTATTATGGCTATTATAATGGTTATTAGGGTTGGTTCCAAGTCTATTATGGTTATTATCATGATTATTATGATTATTATGTTTCCTAGTATGATTGTGAGAATTATTATGATCATTATTACGATTATTCTGGTTATAATGGCTATTAAGATTATTATGGTTGTAATAACGAGTATTAGGTTATTTCCATGATTATTCTGTATATTATAACGGTGTTATGATTATTACAGTTAGTATAACGATTACTATGATTATCACGGCTATTATGATTGTTGCTATGATAATTATGATTATAATTATGATTGTCATGATTGTTGTGGTTATCATGACGATTACTATGATTATATTGGTTGATAGCATGGTAATCATGATCATCATTCAGATTACTATAGCTATTATGATGAATATCATTATCATGGCTATTATAATGGTTATTACGGTTGTTTCCAAGTCTATTATGGTTATTGCCATGTTTATTATTATTATTATTATTATGATTGTTATGTTTGTTGTCGTTATTATGACGATTACTTTGATTATAGTTGTTGATAGCATGGTAGTTATGATCATCAGTCAGATTATTATAGCTATTACGGTTATTACGGTCATTATGGATATTATAATGGTTATTAGGGTTGTTTCCAAGTCTATTATGGTTATTTTCATGATTATTATGATTATGATGTTTTTTAGTATGATTGTGAGGATTATTATGACCATTATTGTGGTTATTCTGCTTATTATGGTTATTAGGAATTATATGGCTGTAATAACGATTATTAGGCTATTTGCATGATTATTCTGTTTATCATTACGATGTTATGACAATTACAGTCAGTATAACCATTACCATGATTATTACGTCTATTATGATTGTTCCTATGATTACTATGACTATTATTATGATTGTTATGATTGTTGTGGTTATTATGACGATTACCATGATTATAATTGTTGATAGCATGGTAATTATGATCATCAGTCAGATTACTATAGTTATTATGGTTATTATGGTTATTATGGCTATTATAATGGTTATTAGGGCTGTTTCCAAGTCTATTATGGTTATTATCATGATTATTATGGTTATTATGTTTCTTAGTATGATTGTGAGGATTATTATGATCATTATTATGATAATTCTGGTTATTATGGTTGTTTAGATTATTATGTCTGTAATAACGATTATTAGGTTATTTCCTTGATTATTCTGTTTATTATTACGATGTTATGATTATTACAGTTAGTATAACTATTACTATGACTATTACGGCTATTATGATTGTGCTATGATTATTATGATTATTATTATGATTGTTATGATTGTTGTGGTTATTATGAGGGTTACTATGATTATAATGGTTGATGGCATAGAAATCATGATCATCATTCAGATTACTATAGCTATTATGATTAATACGGTTATCATGGCTATTATAATGGTTATTATGGTTGTTTCCAAGTTTATTATGGTTATTGTCATGTTTATTATCATTATTATTGTGATTGTTATGTTTGTTGTGGGGTTTATGACGATTACTATGATTATAATTGTTGATAGCATGGTAATTATGATCATCAGTCAGATTAATATAGCTATAATGGTTATTAAGGTTATTATGGCTATTATAATGGTTATTAGGGTTGTTTCCAAGTCTATTATGGTTATTATCATGATTATTATGATTATTATGTTTCTTAGCATGATTATGACGAATACTATGATCATCAATGAGATTCTTATGGTGATTACGACTATTACGATTATTATGGCAATAATAACGATTATTAGGTAATTTCTATGATCATTCTGTTTATTATTACGATGTTATGACTATTACGGTTAGCATAACTATTACTATGATTATTACGGCTATTATGATTGTTGCTGTGGTAATTATGATTATTATTATGATTTTTATGACTGTTGTGGTTATTATGACGATTACTATGATTATAATGGTTGATAGTATGGTAGTTATGATCATCAGTCAGATTAATATAGCTATAATGGTTATTATGGTTATTATGGCTATTATAATGGTTATTAGGGTTGTTTCCAAGTCTATTAAGGTTATTATCATGATTATTATGATTATTATGTTTCCTAGTATGATTGTGAGAATTATTATGATCATTGTTACGATTATTCTGGTTATAATGGCTATTAAGATTATTATGGTTGTAATAACGAGTACTAGGTTATTTCCATGATTATTCTGTATATTATAACGATGTTATCATTATTACAGTTAGTATAACGATTACTACGATTATTACGGCTATTATGATTGTTGCTATGGTTGTTATGATTGTTGTGGGTATTATGATGATTACTATGATTATAATGGTTGATAGCATGGTCATTGTGGTCATCATTCGGATTACTATGGCTATTAAGATTATTATGGTTATTATGTCTATTATATTGGTTATTATGATCGTCTCCAAGTCTATTATGTTTATTATAATGATTATTATGATTATGATGTTGCTTAGAATTACTGTGAGGGTTATTATGATCATTACTATTATTATTCTTGTTATTATGGTTATTAAGATTATTATGGCTGTAATAACGATTATTAGGTTATTTGCATGATTATTCTGTATATTATAACGATGTTATGATTATTACAGTCAGTGTAACTATTACTATGATTATCACGGCTATTATGATTGTTGCTATGATAATTATGATTATAATTATGATTGTCATGATTGTTGTGGTTATCATGACGATTACTATGATTATATTGGTTGATAGCATGTTTACTATGATCATCATACAGATTACTATAGCTATTACGATTATTATGGTTATTATGGCTATTATAATGGTTGTTATGGTTGTTTCCATGTCTATTATGGTTATTATCATGATTATTATGATTATTATGTTTCTTAGTACGATTATGACGAAAATTAAGATAATCACTGAGATTCCTATGGCGATTACGACTATTACGATTATTATGGCTGTAATAACGATTATTAGGTTATTTTCATGATTATTCTGTTTATTATTACGATATTATGATTATTACAGTTAGTATAGCTATTACTATGACTATTACGTCTATTATGACTGTTGCTATGATTATTATGATTATTATTATGATTGTTGTGGTTATTATGACGATTACTATGATTATAATGGTTGATGGCATAGAAATCATGATCATCATTCAGATTACTATAGCTATTATGATTAATACGGTTATCATGGCTATTATAATGGTTATTATGGTTGTTTCCAAGTTTATTATGGTTATTGTCATGTTTATTATCATTATTATTATGATTGTTATGTTTGTTGTGGGGTTTATGACGATTACAATGATTATAATTGTTGATACCATGGTAATTATGATCATCATTCAGATTACTATAACTATTATGATTATTATGGTTGTTATGGCTAATATAATGGTTATTATGGCTGTTTCCAAGTCTATTATAGTTATTATCATGATTATTATGATTATTATGTTTCTGAGCATGATTATGACGAATACTATGATCATCAATGACATTCTTATGGTGATTACGACTATTACGATTATTATGGCTATAATAACCATTATAAGGTTTTTTTCCTGATCATTCTGTTTATTATTACGATGTTATGACTATTACGGTTAGTATAACTATTACTATGATTATTACGGCTATTATGATTGTTGCTATGATAATTATGATTATAATTATGATTGTCATGATTGTTGTGGTTATCATGACGATTACTATGATTATAATGGTTGATAGCATGGTTATTATGGTCATCATTCGGATTACTATGGCTGTTAAGGTTATTATGGTTATTATGTCTATTATATTGGTTATTATGGCTGTTTCCAAGTCTATTATGGTTATTATCATGATTGTTATGATTATTATGTTTCTGAGCATGATTATGACGAATACTATGATCATCAATGACATTCTTATGGTGATTACGACTATTACGATTATTATGGCTATAATAACCATTATTAGGTTTTTTTGCTGATCATTCTGTTTATTATTACGATGTTATGACTATTACGGTTAGTATAACTATTACTATGATTATTACGGCTATTATGATTGTTGCTATGGTAATTATTATTATTATAATGATTTTTATGACTGTTGTGGTTATTATGACGATTACTATGATTATAATGGTTGATAGTATGGTAGTTATGATCATCAGTCAGATTAATATAGCTATAATGGTTATTATGGTTGTTATGGCTATTATAATGTTTATTAGGGTTGTTTCCAAGTCTATTATGGTTATTATCATGATTATTATGATTATTATGTTTCCTAGTATGATTGTGAGAATTATTATGATCATTGTTACGATTATTCTGGTTATAATGGCTATTAAGATTATTATGGTTGTAATAACGAGTATTAGGTTATTTCCATGATTATTCTGTATATTATAACGATGTTATGATTATTACAGTTAGTATAACGATTACTATGATTATTACGGCTATTATGATTGTTGCTATGATTGTTATGATTGTTGTGGGTATTATGACGATTACTATGATTATAATGGTTGATAGCATGGTTATTATGGTCATCATTCGGATTACTATGGCTATTAAGATTATTATGGTTATTATGTCTATTATATTGGTTATTATGATCGTTTCCAAGTCTATTATGTTTATTATAATGATTATTATGATTATAATGTTGCTTAGTATTACTGTGAGGGTTATTATGATCATTACTATTATTATTCTGGTTATTATGGTTATTAAGATTATTATGGCTGTAATAACGATTATTAGGTTATTTGCATGATTATTCTGTATATTATAACGATGTCATGATTATTACGGTCAGTGTAACGATTACTATGATTATCACGGCTATTATGATTGTTGCTATGATAATTATGATTATAATTATGATTGTCATGATTGTTGTGGTTATCATGACGATTACTATGATTATATTGGTTGATAGCATGGTAATCATGATCATCATTCAGATTACTATAGCTATTATGATGAATACCATTATCAGGGCTATTATAATTGTTATTATGGTTGTTTCCATGTTTATTATGGTTATTGTCATGTTTATTATCATTATTATTATGATTGATATGTTTGTTGGGGTTATTATGACGATTACTATGATTATAATTGTTGATAGCACGATAATTATGATCATCAGTCAGATTACTGTAGCTATTATGGTTATGATGGTTATTATGGCTGTTATAATGGTTATTAGGGTTGTTTCCAAGTCTATTATGGTTATTATCATGATTATTATGATTATTATGTTTCTTAGTATGATTGTGAGGATTATTATGATCATCACTGAGATTCTTATGGTGATTACGACTATTATGATTATTATGGCTATAATAACGATTATTAGGCTATTTCCATGATTATTCTGTTTATTATTACAATGTTATGATTGCTACAGTTAGTATAACTATTACTATGGTAATTACGTCTATTATGATTTTTGCTATGATTATTATGACTATTATTATGATTGTTATGATTTTTGTGGTTATTATGACGATTACTATGATTATAATGGTTGATAGCATGGTAATCATGATCATCATTCAGATTACTATAGCTATTATGATTAATATGGTTATCATGGCTATTATAATGGTTATTATGGTTGTTTCCAAGTCTATTATGGTTATTGCCATGTTTATTATTATTATTATTATTATGATTGTTATGTTTGTTGTCGTTATTATGACGATTACTTTGATTATAGTTGTTGATAGCATGGTAGGTATGATCATCAGTCAGATTATTATAGCTATTACGGTTATTACGGTCATTATGGCTATTATAATGGTTATTAGGGTTGTTTCCAAGTCTATTATGGTTATTTTCATGATTATTATGATTATGATGTTTTTTAGTATGATTGTGAGGATTATTATGACCATTATTGTGGTTATTCTGCTTATTATGGTTATTAAGAATTATATGGCTGTAATAACGATTATTAGGCTATTT
The DNA here is from genome assembly GCF_051401765.1 of Calliopsis andreniformis. Classification (NCBI taxonomy): domain Eukaryota; kingdom Metazoa; phylum Arthropoda; class Insecta; order Hymenoptera; family Andrenidae; genus Calliopsis; species Calliopsis andreniformis. The sequence goes on along the minus strand of NW_027480756.1, from coordinate 93,107 downwards.
GCATGATTATTCTGTTTATCATTACGATGTTATGATAATTACAGTCAGTATAACCATTACCATGATTATTACGTCTATTATGATTGTTCCTATGATTACTATGACTATTATTATGATTGTTATGATTGTTGTGGTTATTATGACGATTACCATGATTATAATTGTTGATAGCATGGTAATTATGATCATCAGTGAGATTACGATAGTTATTATGGTTATTATGGTTATTATGGCTATTATAATGGTTATTAGGGCTGTTTCCAAGTCTATTATGGTTATTATCATGATTATTATGGTTATTATGTTTCTTAGTATGATTGTGAGGATTATTATGATCATTATTATGATAATTCTGGTTATTATGGTTGTTTCGATTATTATGTCTGTAATAACGATTATTAGGTTATTTCCTTGATTATTCTGTTTATTATTACGATGTTATGATTATTACAGTTAGTATAACTATTACTATGACTATTACGGCTATTATGATTGTGCTATGATTATTATGATTATTATTATGATTGTTATGATTGTTGTGGTTATTATGAGGGTTACTATGATTATAATGGTTGATGGCATAGAAATCATGATCATCATTCAGATTACTATAGCTATTATGATTAATACGGTTATCATGGCTATTATAATGGTTATTATGGTTGTTTCCAAGTTTATTATGGTTATTGTCATGTTTATTATCATTATTATTGTGATTGTTATGTTTGTTGTGCGGTTTATGACGATTACTATGATTATAATTGTTGATAGCATGGTAATTATGATCATCATTCAGATTAGTATAACTATTATGATTATTATGGTTGTTATGGCTAATATAATGGTTATTATGGCTGTTTCCAAGTCTATTATGGTTATTATCATGATTATTATGATTATTATGTTTCTTAGCATGATTATGACGAATACTATGATCATCAATGACATTCTTATGGTGATTACGACTATTACGATTATTATGGCAATAATAACGATAATTAGGTTTTTTTCCTGATCATTCTGTTTATTATTACGATGTTATGACTATTACGGTTAGTATAACTATTACTATGATTATTACGACCTATTATGATTGTTGCTATGATAATTATGATTATTCCTATGATTGTTATGATTGTCGTGGTTATCATGACGATTACTATGATTATAATGGTTGATAGCATGGTTATTATGGTCATCATTCGGATTACTATGGCTGTTAAGATTATTATGGTTATTATGTCTATTATATTGGTTATTATGGCTGTTTCCAAGTCTATTATGGTTATTATCATGATTGTTATGATTATTATGTTTCTGAGCATGATTATGACGAATACTATGATCATCAATGACATTCTTATGGTGATTACGACTATTACGATTATTATGGCTGTAATAACGATTATTAGGTTATTTGCATGATTATTCTGTATATTATAACGATGTTATGATTATTACGGTCAGTGTAACGATTACTATGATTATCACGGCTATTATGATTGTTGCTATGATAATTATGATTATAATTATGATTGTCATGATTGTTGTGGTTATCATGACGATTACTGTGATTATATTGGTTGATAGCATGGTAATCATGATCATCATTCAGATTACTATAGCTATAATGATTAATATGGTTATCATGGCTATTATAATGGTTATTATGGTTGTTTCCAAGTCTATTATGGTTATTGCCATGTTTATTATTATTATTATTATTATGATTGTTATGTTTGTTGTCGTTATTATGACGATTACTTTGATTATAGTTGTTGATAGCATGGTAGTTATGATCATCAGTCAGATTATTATAGCTATTACGGTTATTACGGTCATTATGGCTATTATAATGGTTATTAGGGTTGTTTCCAAGTCTATTATAGTTATTTTCATGATTATTATGATTATGATGTTTTTTAGTATGATTGTGAGGATTATTATGACCATTATTGTGGTTATTCTGCTTATTATGGTTATTAAGAATTATATGGCTGTAATAACGATTATTAGGCTATTTGCATGATTATTCTGTTTATCATTACGATGTTATGATAATTACAGTCAGTATAACCATTACCATGATTATTACGTCTATTATGATTGTTCCTATGATTACTATGACTATTATTATGATTGTTATGATTGTTGTGGTTATTATGACGATTACCATGATTGTAATTGTTGATAGCATGGTAATTATGATCATCAGTGAGATTACTATAGTTATTATGGTTATTATGGTTATTATGGCTATTATAATGGTTATTAGGGCTGTTTCCAAGTCTATTATGGTTATTATCATGATTATTATGATTATTATGTTTCTTAGTATGATTGTGAGGATTATTATGATCATTATTATGATAATTCTGGTTATTATGGTTGTTTCGATTATTATGTCTGTAATAACGATTATTAGGTTATTTCCTTGATTATTCTGTTTATTATTACGATGTTATGATTATTACAGTTAGTATAACTATTACTATGACTATTACGGCTATTATGATTGTGCTATGATTATTATGATTATTATTATGATTGTTATGATTGTTGTGGTTATTATGAGGGTTACTATGATTATAATGGTTGATGGCATAGAAATCATGATCATCATTCAGATTACTATAGCTATTATGATTAATACGGTTATCATGGCTATTATAATGGTTATTATGGTTGTTTCCAAGTTTATTATGGTTATTGTCATGTTTATTATCATTATTATTATGATTGTTATGTTTGTTGTGGGGTTTATGACGATTACTATGATTATAATTGTTGATAGCATGGTAATTATGATCATCATTCAGATTACTATAACTATTGTGATTATTATGGTTGTTATGGCTAATATAATGTTTATTATGGCTGTTTCCAAGTCTATTATGGTTATTATCATGATTATTATGATTATTATGTTTCTGAGCATGATTATGACGAATACTATGATCATCAATGACATTCTTATGGTGATTACGACTATTACGATTATTATGGCTATAATAACGATTATTAGGCAATTTGCATGATTATTCTGTTTATTATTACAATGTTATGATTGCTACAGTTAGTATAACTATTACTATGGTAATTACGTCTATTATGATTTTTGCTATGATTATTATGACTATTATTATGATTGTTATGTTTGTTGTGGGGTTTATGACGATTACTATGATTATAATGGTTGATAGCATGGTAATCATGATCATCATTCAGATTACTATAGCTATTATGATTAATATGGTTATCATGGCTATTATAATGGTTATTACGGTTGTTTCCAAGTCTATTATGGTTATTGCCATGTTTATTATTATTATTATTATTATGATTGTTATGTTTATTGTCGTTATTATGACGATTACTTTGATTATAGTTGTTGATAGCATGGTAGTTATGATCATCAGTCAGATTATTATAGCTATTACGGTTATTACGGTCATTATGGCTATTATAATGGTTATTAGGGTTGTTTCCAAGTCTATTATGGTTATTTTCATGATTATTATGATTATGATGTTTTTTAGTATGATTGTGAGGATTATTATGACCATTATTGTGGTTATTCTGCTTATTATGGTTATTAAGAATTATATGGCTGTAATACCGATTATTAGGCTATTTGCATGATTATTCTGTTTATTATTACGATGTTATGATTATTACAGTTAGTATAACTATTACTATGACTATTACGGCTATTATGATTGTGCTATGATTATTATGATTATTATTATGATTGTTATGATTGTTGTGGTTATTATGAGGGTTACTATGATTATAATGGTTGATGGCATAGAAATCATGATCATCATTCAGATTACTATAGCTATTATGATTAATACGGTTATCATGGCTATTATAATGGTTATTATGGCTGTTTCCAAGTTTATTATGGTTATTGTCATGTTTATTATCATTATTATTGTGATTGTTATGTTTGTTGTGGGGTTTATGACGATTACTATGATTATAATTGTTGATAGCATGGTAATTATGATCATCATTCAGATTAGTATAACTATTATGATTATTATGGTTGTTATGGCTAATATAATGGTTATTATGGCTGTTTCCAAGTCTATTATGGTTATTATCATGATTATTATGATTATTATGTTTCTTGGCATGATTATGACGAATACTATGATCATCAATGACATTCTTATGGTGATTACGACTATTACGATTATTATGGCAATAATAACGATTATTAGGTAATTTCTATGATCATTCTGTTTATTATTACGATGTTATGACTATTACGGTTAGTATAACTATTACTATGATTATTACGACCTATTATGATTGTTGCTATGATAATTATGATTATTCCTATGATTGTTATGATTGTCGTGGTTATCATGACGATTACTATGATTATAATGGTTGATAGCATGGTAATCATGATCATCATTCAGATTACTATAGCTATTATGATTAATATGGTTATCATGGCTATTATAATGGTTATTACGGTTGTTTCCAGGTCTATTATGGTTATTGCCATGTTTATTATTATTATTATTATTATGATTGTTATGTTTGTTGTCGTTATTATGACGATTACTTTGATTATAGTTGTTGATAGCATGGTAGTTACGATCATCAGTCAGATTATTATAGCTATTACGGTTATTACGGTCATTATGGCTATTATAATGGTTATTAGGGTTGTTTCCAAGTCTATTATGGTTATTTTCATGATAATTATGATTATGATGTTTTTTAGTATGATTGTGAGGATTATTATGACCATTATTGTGGTTATTCAGCCAGATTACTATAGCTGTTATGATTATTATGGTTATTATGGCTATTATAATGGTTATTATGGTTGATTCCCAATCTATTACGGTTATTATCATTATTATTATTATGATTATTATGTTTCTTAGTATGATTATGACGAATATTATGATCATCACTGAGATTCTTACGGCGATTACGAGTATTGCGATTATTATGGCTATAATAACGATTATTAGGTTTTTTTCCTGATTATTCTGTTTTTTATTACGATGTTATGATTATTACTGTCAGTATAACTATTACTATGATTATTACGTCTATTATGATTGTTCCTATGATTATTATGACTATTATTATGATTGTTATGATTGTTGTGGTTATCATGATTATTACTATGATTATAATGGATAATAGCATCGTTATTATGGTCATCATTCAGATTACTATGGCTATTAAGATTACTATGATTATTATGGCTATTATAATGGTTATTATGATCGTTTCCATGTCTATTAAGGTTATTATTATGATTATTATGATTATAATGTATCATAGTATGTTTGCGATGATTATTACGATCATTATGATGATTATTCTGGTTATTATGGTTATTAAGATTATTATGGCTGTAATATCGTTTATTAGGTTATTTCCATGATTATTCTGTTTATTATTACGATGTTATGATTATTACAGTCAGTATAACTATTACTATAATTATTGCGTCTATTATGATTGTTGCTATGATTATTATGATTATTATTATGATTGTTAAGATTGTTGTGGTTATTATGACGATTACTATGATTATAATGGTTGATAGTATGGTAGTTATGATCATCAGTCAGATTAGTATAACTATTATGATTATTATGGTTGTTATGGCTAATATAATGGTTATTATGGCTGTTTCCAAGTCTATTATGGTTATTATCATGATTATTATGATTATTATGTTTCTGAGCATGATTATGACGAATACTATGATCATCAATGACATTCTTATGGTGATTACGACTATTACGATTATTATGGCAATAATAACGATTATTAGGTAATTTCTATGATCATTCTGTTTATTATTACGATGTTATGACTATTACGGTTAGTATAACTATTACTATGATTATTACGGCTATTATGATTGTTGCTATGATAATTATGATTATAATTATGATTGTCATGATTGTTGTGGTTATCATGACGATTACTATGATTATATTGGTTGATAGCATGGTTACTATGATCATCATACAGATTACTATAGCTATTATGATTATTATTGTTATTATGGCTATTATAATGGTTGTTATGGTTGTTTCCATGTCTATTATGGTTATTATCATGATTAGTATGATTATTATGTTTCTTAGTACGATTATGACGAATATTAAGATAATCACTGAGATTCCTATGGCGATTACGACTATTACGATTATTATGGCTGTAATAACGATTATTAGGTTATTTTCATGATTATTCTGTTTATTATTACGATATTATGATTATTACAGTTAGTATAGCTATTACTATGACTATTACGGCTATTCTGACTGTTGCTATGATTATTATGATTATTCTTATGACTGTTATGATTGTTGTGGTTATTATGACGATTACTATGATTATAATGGTTGATAGCATGGTAATCATGATCATCATTCAGATTACTATAGCTATTATGATGAATATCATTATCAGGGCTACTATAATGGCTATTATGGTTGTTTCCACGTTTATTATGGTTATTGTCATTTTTATTATCATCATTATTATGATTGTTATGTTTGTTGTGGGTATTGTGACGATTACTATGATTATAATTATTGATAGCATGGTAATTATGATCATCAGTCAGATTAATATAGCTATTATGGTTATTATGGTTATTATGGCTATTATAATGGTTATTAGGGTTGTTTCCAAGTCTATTATGCTTATTATCATGATTACTATGATTATTATGTTTCTTAGTATGATTGTGAGAATTATTATGATCATTACTACGATTATTCTGGTTATAATGGTTATTAAGATTATTATGTCTGTAATAACGATTATTAGGTTATTTCCATGATTATTCTGTATATTATAACGATGTTATGATTATTACAGCCAGTATAACTATTACTATGATTATTACGTCTATTATGACTGTTGCTATGATTATTATGATTACTATTATGATTGTCGTGGTTATCATGACGATTACTATGATTATAATGGTTGATAGCATGGTTATTATGGTCATCATTCGGATTACTATGGCTGTTAAGATTATTATGGTTATTATGTCTATTATATTGGTTATTATGGCTGTTTCCAAGTCTATTATGGTTATTATCATGATTATTATAATTATTATGTTTCTGAGCATGATTATGACGAATACTATGATCATCAATGACATTCTTATGGTGATTACGACTATTACGATTATTATGGCTATAATAACCATTATTAAGTTTTTTTCCTGATCATTCTGTTTATTATTACGATGTTATGACTATTACGGTTAGTATAACTATTACTATGATTATTACGGCTATTATGATTGTTGCTATGGTAATTATGATTATTATAATGATTTTTATGACTGTTGTGGTTATTATGACGATTACTATGATTATAATGGTTGATAGTATGGTAGTTATGATCATCAGTCAGATTAATATAGCTATAATGGTTATTATGGTTATTATGGCTAATATAATGGTTATTAGGGTTGTTTCCAAGTCTATTATGGTTATTATCATGATTATTATGATTATTATGTTTCTGAGCATGATTATGACGAATACTATGATCATCAATGACATTCTTATGGTGATTACGACTATTACGATTATTATGGCTATAATAACCATTATTAGGTTTTTTTCCTGATCATTCTGTTTATTATTACGATGTTATGACTATTACGGTTAGTATAACTATTACTATGATTATTACGACCTATTATGATTGTTGCTATGATAATTATGATTATTCCTATGATTGTTATGATTGTCGTGGTTATCATGACGATTACTATGATTATAATGGTTGATAGCATGGTTATTATGGTCATCATTCGGATTACTATGGCTGTTAAGATTATTATGGTTATTATGTCTATTATATTGGTTATTATGGCTGTTTCCAAGTCTATTATGGTTATTATCATGATTGTTATGATTATTATGTTTCTGAGCATTATTATGACGAATACTATGATCATCAATGTCATTCTTATGGTGATTACGACTATTACGATTATTATGGCTATAATAACCATTATTAGGTTTTTTTCCTGATCATTCTGTTTATTATTACGATGTTATGACTATTACGGTTAGTATAACTATTACTATGATTATTACGGCTATTATGATTGTTGCTATGATAAGTATGATTATAATTATGATTGTCATGATTGTTGTGGTTATCATGACGATGACTATGATTATATTGGTTGATAGCATGGTAATCATGATCATCAGTCAGATTACTATAGCTATTATGATGAATATCATTATCAGGGCTATTATAATTGTTATTATGGTTGTTTCCAAGTTTATTATGGTTACTGTCATGTTTATTATCATTATTATTATGATTGATATGTTTGTTGAAGTTATTATGACGATTACTATGATTATAATTGTTGATAGCACGATAATTATGATCATCAGTCAGATTACTATAGCTATTATGGTTATTATGGTTATTATGGCTGTTATAATGGTTATTAGGGTTGGTTCCAAGTCTATTATGGTTATTATCATGATTATTATGGTTATTATGTTTCTTAGTATGATTGTGAGGATTATTATGATCATCACTGAGATTCTTATGGTGATTACGACTATTATGATTATTATGGCTATAATAACGATTATTACGCTATTTCCATGATTATTCTGTTTATTATTACAATGTTATGATTGCTACAGTTAGTATAACTATTACTATGGTAATTACGTCTATTATGATTTTTGCTATGATTATTATGACTATTATTATGATTGTTATGATTTTTGTGGTTATTATGACGATTACTATGATTATAATGGTTGATAGCATGGTAATCATGATCATCATTCAGATTACTATAGCTATTATGATTAATATGGTTATCATGGCTATTATAATGGTTATTACGGTTGTTTCCAAGTCTATTATGGTTATTGCCATGTTTATTATTATTATTATTATTATTATTATGATTGTTATGTTTGTTGTCGTTATTATGACGATTACTTTGATTATAGTCGTTGATAGCATGGTAGTTATGATCATCAGTCAGATTATTATAGCTATTACGGTTATTACGGTCATTATGGCTATTATAATGGTTATTAGGGTTGTTTCCAAGTCTATTATGGTTATTTTCATGATTATTATGATTATTATGTTTCTTAGTATGATTGTGAGGATTATTATGATCATCACTGAGATTCTTATGGTGATTACGACTATTATGATTATTATGGCTATAATAACGATTATTACGCTATTTCCATGATTATTCTGTTTATTATTACAATGTTATGATTGCTACAGTTAGTATAACTATTACTATGGTAATTACGTCTATTATGATTTTTGCTATGATTATTATGACTATTATAATGATTGTTATGATTTTTGTGGTGATTATGACGATTACTATGATTATAATGGTTGATAGCATGGTAATCATGATCATCATTCAGATTACTATAGCTATTATGATTAATATGGTTATCATGGCTATTATAATGGTTATTACGGTTGTTTCCAAGTCTATTATGGTTATTGCCATGTTTATTATTATTATTATTATTATGATTCTTATGTTTGTTGTCGTTATTATGACGATTACTTTGATTATAGTTGTTGATAGCATGGTAGTTATGATCATCAGTCAGATTATTATAGCTATTACGGTTATTACGGTCATTATGGCTATTATAATGGTTATTAGGGTTGTTTCCAAGTCTATTATGGTTATTTTCATGATTATTATGATTATGATGTTTTTTAGTATGATTGTGAGGATTATTATGACCATTATTGTGGTTATTCTGCTTATTATGGTTATTAAGAATTATATGGCTGTAATAACGATTATTAGGCTATTTGCATGATTATTCTGTTTATCATTACGATGTTATGATAATTACAGTCAGTATAACCATTACCATGATTATTACGTCTATTATGATTGTTCCTATGATTACTATGACTATTATTATGATTGTTATGATTGTTGTGGTTATTATGACGATTACCATGATTATAATTGTTGATAGCATGGTAATTATGATCATCAGTGAGATTACTGTAGTTATTATGGTTATTATGGTTATTATGGCTATCATAATGGTTATTAGGGCTGTTTCCAAGTCTATTATGGTTATTATCATGATTATTATGATTATTATGTTTCTTAGTATGATTGTGAGGATTATTATGATCATTATTATGATAATTCTGGTTATTATGGTTGTTTAGATTATTATGTCTGTAATAACGATTATTAGGTTATTTCCTTGATTATTCTGTTTATTATTACGATGTTATGATTATTACAGTTAGTATAACTATTACTATGACTATTACGGCTATTATGATTGTGCTATGATTATTATGATTATTATTATGATTCTTATGATTGTTGTGGTTATTATGAGGGTTACTATGATTATAATGGTTGATGGCATAGAAATCATGATCATCATTCAGATTACTATAGCTATTATGATTAATACGGTTATCATGGCTATTATAATGGTTATTATGGTTGTTTCCAAGTTTATTATGGTTATTGTCATGTTTATTATCATTATTATTGTGATTGTTATGTTTGTTGTGGGGTTTATGACGATTACTATGATTATAATTGTTGATAGCATGGTAATTATGATCATCATTCAGATTAGTATAACTATTATGATTATTATGGTTGTTATGGCTAATATAATGGTTATTATGGCTGTTTCCAAGTCTATTATGGTTATTATCATGATTATTATGATTATTATGTTACTTAGTACGATTATGACGAATATTAAGATAATCACTGAGATTCCTATGGCGATTACGACTATTACGATTATTATGGCTGTAATAACCATTATTAGGTTATTTTCATGATTATTCTGTTTATTATTACGATATTATGATTATTACAGTTAGTATAGCTATTACTATGACTATTACGGCTATTCTGACTGTTGCTATGATTATTATGATTATTCTTATGACTGTTATGATTGTTGTGGTTGTTATGACGATTACTATGATTATAATGGTTGATAGCATGGTAATCATGATCATCATTCAGATTACTATAGCTATTATGATGAATATCATTATCAGGGCTATTATAATAGCTATTATGGTTGTTTCCACGTTTATTATGGTTATTGTCATGTTTATTATCATTATTACTATGATTGTTATGTTTGTTGTGGGTATTGTGACGATTACTATGATTATAATTATTGATAGCATGGTAATTATGATCATCAGTCAGATTAATATAGCTATTATGGTTATTATGGTTATTATGGCTATTATAATGGTTATTAGGGTTGTTTCCAAGTCTATTATGCTTATTATCATGATTACTATGATTATTATGTTTCTTAGTATGATTGTGAGAATTATTATGATCATTACTACGATTATTCTGGTTATAATGGTTATTAAGATTATTATGTCTGTAATAACGATTATTAGGTTATTTCCATGATTATTCTGTATATTATAACGATGTTATGATTATTACAGCCAGTATAACTATTACTATGATTATTACGTCTATTATGATTGTTGCTATGATTGTTATGATTGTTGTGGGTATTGTGACGATTACTATGATTATAATGGTTGATAGCATGGTTATTATGGTCATCATTCGGATTACTATGGCTATTAAGATTATTATGGTTATTATGTCTATTATATTGGTTATTATGATCGTTTCCAAGTCTATTATGTTTATTATAATGATTATTATGATTATAATGTTGCTTAGTATTACTGTGAGGGTTATTATGATCATTACTATTATTATTCTGGTTATTATGGTTATTAAGATTATTATGGCTGTAATAACGATTATTAGGTTATTTGCATGATTATTCTGTATATTATAACGATGTTATGATTATTACGGTCAGTGTAACGATTACTATGATTATCACGGCTATTATGATTGTTGCTATGATAATTATGATTATAATTATGATTTTCATGATTGTTGTGGTTATCATGACGATTACTATGATTATATTGGTTGATAGCATGGTAATCATGATCATCATTCAGATTACTATAGCTATTATGATGAATATCATTATCAGGGCTATTATAATTGTTATTATGGTTGTTTCCAAGTTTATTATGGTTATTGTCATGTTTATTATCATTATTATTATGATTTATATGTTTGTTGTGGTTATTATGACGATTAGTATGATTATAATTGTTGATAGCACGATAATTATGATCATCAGTCAGATTACTATAGCTATTATGGTTATTATGGTTATTATGGCTGTTATAATGGTTATTAGAGTTGTTTCCAAGTCTATTATGGTTATTATCATGATTATTATGATTATTATGTTTCTTAGTATGATTGTGAGGATTATTATGATCATCACTGAGATTCTTATGGTGATTACGACTATTATGATTATTATGGCTATAATAACGATTATTACGCTATTTCCATGATTATTCTGTTTATTATTACAATGTTATGATTGCTACAGTTAGTATAACTATTACTATGGTAATTACGTCTATTATGATTTTTGCTATGGTTATTATGACTATTATTATGATTGTTATGATTTTTGTGGTTATTATGACGATTACTATGATTATAATGGTTGATAGCATGGTAATCATGATCATCATTCAGATTACTATAGCTATTATGATTAATATGGTTATCATGGCTATTATAATGGTTATTACGGTTGTTTCCAAGTCTATTATGGTTATTGCCATGTTTATTATTATTATTATTATTATGATTCTTATGTTTGTTGTCGTTATTATGACGATTACTTTGATTATAGTTGTTGATAGCATGGTAGTTATGATCATCAGTCAGATTATTATAGCTATTACGGTTATTACGGTCATTATGGCTATTATAATGGTTATTAGGGTTGTTTCCAAGTCTATTATGGTTATTTTCATGATTATTATGATTATGATGTTTTTTAGTATGATTGTGAGGATTATTATGACCATTATTGTGGTTATTCTGCTTATTATGGTTATTAAGAATTATATGGCTGTAATAACGATTATTAGGCTATTTGCATGATTATTCTGTTTATCATTACGATGTTATGATAATTACAGTCAGTATAACCATTACCATGATTATTACGTCTATTATGATTGTTCCTATGATTACTATGACTATTATTATGATTGTTATGATTGTTGTGGTTATTATGACGATTACCATGATTATAATTGTTGATAGCATGGTAATTATGATCATCAGTGAGATTACTGTAGTTATTATGGTTATTATGGTTATTATGGCTATCATAATGGTTATTAGGGCTGTTTCCAAGTCTATTATGGTTATTATCATGATTATTATGATTATTATGTTTCTTAGTATGATTGTGAGGATTATTATGATCATTATTATGATAATTCTGGTTATTATGGTTGTTTAGATTATTATGTCTGTAATAACGATTATTAGGTTATTTCCTTGATTATTCTGTTTATTATTACGATGTTATGATTATTACAGTTAGTATAACTATTACTATGACTATTACGGCTATTATGATTGTGCTATGATTATTATGATTATTATTATGATTCTTATGATTGTTGTGGTTATTATGAGGGTTACTATGATTATAATGGTTGATGGCATAGAAATCATGATCATCATTCAGATTACTATAGCTATTATGATTAATACGGTTATCATGGCTATTATAATGGTTATTATGGTTGTTTCCAAGTTTATTATGGTTATTGTCATGTTTATTATCATTATTATTGTGATTGTTATGTTTGTTGTGGGGTTTATGACGATTACTATGATTATAATTGTTGATAGCATGGTAATTATGATCATCATTCAGATTAGTATAACTATTATGATTATTATGGTTGTTATGGCTAATATAATGGTTATTATGGCTGTTTCCAAGTCTATTATGGTTATTATCATGATTATTATGATTATTATGTTTCTGAGCATGATTATGACGAATACTATGATCATCAATGACATTCTTATGGTGATTACGACTATTACGATTATTATGGCTATAATAACCATTATTAGGTTTTTTTCCTGATCATTCTGTTTATTATTACGATGTTATGACTATTACGGTTAGTATAACTATTACTATGATTATTACGGCTATTATGATTGTTGCTATGATAATTATGATTATAATTATGATTGTCATGATTGTTGTGGTTATCATGACGATTACTATGATTATATTGGTTGATAGCATGGTAATCATGATCATCATTCAGATTACTATAGCTATTATGATGAATATCATTATCAGGGCTATTATAATTGTTATTATGGTTGTTTCCAAGTTTACTATGGTTACTGTCATGTTTATTATCATTATTATTATGATTGATATGTTTGTTGTGGTTATTATGACGATTACTATGATTATAATTGTTGATAGCACGATAATTATGATCATCAGTCAGATTACTATAGCTATTATGGTTATTATGGTTATTATGGCTGTTATAATGGTTATTAGGGTTGTTTCCAAGTCTATTATGGTTATTATCATGATTATTATGATTATTATGTTTCTTAGTATGATTGTGAGGATTATTATGATCATCACTGAGATTCTTATGGTGATTACGACTATTATGATTATTATGGCTATAATAACGATTATTAGGCTATTTCCATGATTATTCTGTTTATTATTACAATGTTATGATTGCTACAGTTAGTATAACTATTACTATGGTAATTACGTCTATTATGATTTTTGCTATGATTATTATGACTATTATTATGATTGTTATGATTTTTGTGGTTATTATGGCGATTACTATGATTATAATGGTTGATAGCATGGTAATAATGATCATCATTCAGATTACTATAGCTATTATGATTAATATGGTTATCATGGCTATTATAATGGTTATTACGGTTGTTTCCAGGTCTATTATGGTTATTGCCATGTTTATTATTATTATTATTATTATGATTGTTATGTTTGTTGTCGTTATTATGACGATTACTTTGATTATAGTTGTTGGTAGCATGGTAGTTACGATCATCAGTCAGATTATTATAGCTATTACGGTTATTACGGTCATTATGGCTATTATAATGGTTATTAGGGTTGTTTCCAAGTCTATTATGGTTATTTTCATGATAATTATGATTATGATGTTTTTTAGTATGATTGTGAGGATTATTATGACCATTATTGTGGTTATTCAGCCAGATTACTATAGCTGTTATGATTATTATGGTTATTATGGCTATTATAATGGTTATTATGGTTGATTCCCAATCTATTACGGTTATTATCATTATTATTATTATGATTATTATGTTTCTTAGTATGATTATGACGAATATTATGATCATAACTGAGATTCTTACGGCGATTACGACTATTGCGATTATTATGGCTATAATAACGATTATTAGGTTTTTTTCCTGATTATTCTGTTTTTTATTACGATGTTATGATTATTACTGTCAGTATAATTATTACTATGATTATTACGTCTATTATGATTGTTCGTATGATTATTATGACTATTATTATGATTGTTATGATTGTTGTGGTTATCATGATTATTACTATGATTATAATGGATAATAGCATCGTTATTATGGTCATCATTCAGATTACTATGGCTATTAAGATTACTATGGTTATTATGGCTATTATAATGGTTATTATGATCGTTTCCATGTCTATTAAGGTTATTATTATGATTATTATGATTATAATGTATCATAGTATGTTTGCGATGATTATTACGATCATTATGATGATTATTCTGGTTATTATGGTTATTAAGATTATTATGGCTGTAATATCGTTTATTAGGTTATTTCCATGATTATTCTGTTTATTATTACGATGTTATGATTATTACAGTCAGTATAACTATTACTATAATTATTGCGTCTATTATGATTGTTGCTATGATTATTATGATTATTATTATGATTGTTAAGATTGTTGTGGTTATTATGACGATTACTATGATTATAATGGTTGATAGTATGGTAGTTATGATCATCAGTCAGATTAGTATAACTATTATGATTATTATGGTTGTTATGGCTAATATAATGGTTATTATGGCTGTTTCCAAGTCTATTATGGTTATTATCATGATTATTATGATTATTATGTTTCTGAGCATGATTATGACGAATACTATGATCATCAATGACATTCTTATGGTGATTACGACTATTACGATTATTATGGCAATAATAACGATTATTAGGTAATTTCTATGATCATTCTGTTTATTATTACGATGTTATGACTATTACGGTTAGTATAACTATTACTATGATTATTACGGCTATTATGATTGTTGCTATGATAATTATGATTATAATTATGATTGTCATGATTGTTGTGGTTATCATGACGATTACTATGATTATATTGGTTGATAGCATGGTTACTATGATCATCATACAGATTACTATAGCTATTATGATTATTATTGTTATTATGGCTATTATAATGGTTGTTATGGTTGTTTCCATGTCTATTATGGTTATTATCATGATTAGTATGATTATTATGTTTCTTAGTACGATTATGACGAATATTAAGATAATCACTGAGATTCCTATGGCGATTACGACTATTACGATTATTATGGCTGTAATAACGATTATTAGGTTATTTTCATGATTATTCTGTTTATTATTACGATATTATGATTATTACAGTTAGTATAGCTATTACTATGACTATTACGGCTATTCTGACTGTTGCTATGATTATTATGATTATTCTTATGACTGTTATGATTGTTGTGGTTATTATGACGATTACTATGATTATAATGGTTGATAGCATGGTAATCATGATCATCATTCAGATTACTATAGCTATTATGATGAATATCATTATCAGGGCTACTATAATGGCTATTATGGTTGTTTCCACGTTTATTATGGTTATTGTCATTTTTATTATCATCATTATTATGATTGTTATGTTTGTTGTGGGTATTGTGACGATTACTATGATTATAATTATTGATAGCATGGTAATTATGATCATCAGTCAGATTAATATAGCTATTATGGTTATTATGGTTATTATGGCTATTATAATGGTTATTAGGGTTGTTTCCAAGTCTATTATGCTTATTATCATGATTACTATGATTATTATGTTTCTTAGTATGATTGTGAGAATTATTATGATCATTACTACGATTATTCTGGTTATAATGGTTATTAAGATTATTATGTCTGTAATAACGATTATTAGGTTATTTCCATGATTATTCTGTATATTATAACGATGTTATGATTATTACAGCCAGTATAACTATTACTATGATTATTACGTCTATTATGACTGTTGCTATGATTATTATGATTACTATTATGATTGTCGTGGTTATCATGACGATTACTATGATTATAATGGTTGATAGCATGGTTATTATGGTCATCATTCGGATTACTATGGCTGTTAAGATTATTATGGTTATTATGTCTATTATATTGGTTATTATGGCTGTTTCCAAGTCTATTATGGTTATTATCATGATTATTATAATTATTATGTTTCTGAGCATGATTATGACGAATACTATGATCATCAATGACATTCTTATGGTGATTACGACTATTACGATTATTATGGCTATAATAACCATTATTAAGTTTTTTTCCTGATCATTCTGTTTATTATTACGATGTTATGACTATTACGGTTAGTATAACTATTACTATGATTATTACGGCTATTATGATTGTTGCTATGGTAATTATGATTATTATAATGATTTTTATGACTGTTGTGGTTATTATGACGATTACTATGATTATAATGGTTGATAGTATGGTAGTTATGATCATCAGTCAGATTAATATAGCTATAATGGTTATTATGGTTATTATGGCTAATATAATGGTTATTAGGGTTGTTTCCAAGTCTATTATGGTTATTATCATGATTATTATGATTATTATGTTTCTGAGCATGATTATGACGAATACTATGATCATCAATGACATTCTTATGGTGATTACGACTATTACGATTATTATGGCTATAATAACCATTATTAGGTTTTTTTCCTGATCATTCTGTTTATTATTACGATGTTATGACTATTACGGTTAGTATAACTATTACTATGATTATTACGACCTATTATGATTGTTGCTATGATAATTATGATTATTCCTATGATTGTTATGATTGTCGTGGTTATCATGACGATTACTATGATTATAATGGTTGATAGCATGGTTATTATGGTCATCATTCGGATTACTATGGCTGTTAAGATTATTATGGTTATTATGTCTATTATATTGGTTATTATGGCTGTTTCCAAGTCTATTATGGTTATTATCATGATTGTTATGATTATTATGTTTCTGAGCATTATTATGACGAATACTATGATCATCAATGTCATTCTTATGGTGATTACGACTATTACGATTATTATGGCTATAATAACCATTATTAGGTTTTTTTCCTGATCATTCTGTTTATTATTACGATGTTATGACTATTACGGTTAGTATAACTATTACTATGATTATTACGGCTATTATGATTGTTGCTATGATAATTATGATTATAATTATGATTGTCATGATTGTTGTGGTTATCATGACGATGACTATGATTATATTGGTTGATAGCATGGTAATCATGATCATCAGTCAGATTACTATAGCTATTATGATGAATATCATTATCAGGGCTATTATAATTGTTATTATGGTTGTTTCCAAGTTTATTATGGTTACTGTCATGTTTATTATCATTATTATTATGATTGATATGTTTGTTGAAGTTATTATGACGATTACTATGATTATAATTGTTGATAGCACGATAATTATGATCATCAGTCAGATTACTATAGCTATTATGGTTATTATGGTTATTATGGCTGTTATAATGGTTATTAGGGTTGGTTCCAAGTCTATTATGGTTATTATCATGATTATTATGGTTATTATGTTTCTTAGTATGATTGTGAGGATTATTATGATCATCACTGAGATTCTTATGGTGATTACGACTATTATGATTATTATGGCTACAATAACGATTATTACGCTATTTCCATGATTATTCTGTTTATTATTACAATGTTATGATTGCTACAGTTAGTATAACTATTACTATGGTAATTACGTCTATTATGATTTTTGCTATGATTATTATGACTATTATTATGATTGTTATGATTTTTGTGGTTATTATGACGATTACTATGATTATAATGGTTGATAGCATGGTAATCATGATCATCATTCAGATTACTATAGCTATTATGATTAATATGGTTATCATGGCTATTATAATGGTTATTACGGTTGTTTCCAAGTCTATTATGGTTATTGCCATGTTTATTATTATTATTATTATTATTATTATGATTGTTATGTTTGTTGTCGTTATTATGACGATTACTTTGATTATAGTTGTTGATAGCATGGTAGTTATGATCATCAGTCAGATTATTATAGCTATTACGGTTATTACGGTCATTATGGCTATTATAATGGTTATTAGGGTTGTTTCCAAGTCTATTATAGTTATTTTCATGATTATTATGATTATTATGTTTCTTAGTATGATTGTGAGGATTATTATGATCATCACTGAGATTCTTATGGTGATTACGACTATTATGATTATTATGGCTATAATAACGATTATTACGCTATTTCCATGATTATTCTGTTTATTATTACAATGTTATGATTGCTACAGTTAGTATAACTATTACTATGGTAATTACGTCTATTATGATTTTTGCTATGATTATTATGACTATTATTATGATTGTTATGATTTTTGTGGTTATTATGACGATTACTATGATTATAATGGTTGATAGCATGGTAATCATGATCATCATTCAGATTACTATAGCTATTATGATTAATATGGTTATCATGGCTATTATAATGGTTATTACGGTTGTTTCCAAGTCTATTATGGTTATTGCCATGTTTATTATTATTATTATTATTATTATTATGATTGTTATGTTTGTTGTCGTTATTATGACGATTACTTTGATTATAGTTGTTGATAGCATGGTAGTTATGATCATCAGTCAGATTATTATAGCTATTACGGTTATTACGGTCATTATGGCTATTATAATGGTTATTAGGGTTGTTTCCAAGTCTATTATGGTTATTTTCATGATTATTATGATTATGATGTTTTTTAGTATGATTGTGAGGATTATTATGACCATTATTGTGGTTATTCTGCTTATTATGGTTATTAAGAATTATATGGCTGTAATAACGATTATTAGGCTATTTGCATGATTATTCTGTTTATCATTACGATGTTATGATAATTACAGTCAGTATAACCATTACCATGATTATTACGTCTATTATGATTGTTCCTATGATTACTATGACTATTATTATGATTGTTATGATTGTTGTGGTTATTATGACGATTACCATGATTATAATTGTTGATAGCATGGTAATTATGATCATCAGTGAGATTACTGTAGTTATTATGGTTATTATGGTTATTATGGCTATCATAATGGTTATTAGGGCTGTTTCCAAGTCTATTATGGTTATTATCATGATTATTATGATTATTATGTTTCTTAGTATGATTGTGAGGATTATTATGATCATTATTATGATAATTCTGGTTATTATGGTTGTTTAGATTATTATGTCTGTAATAACGATTATTAGGTTATTTCCTTGATTATTCTGTTTATTATTACGATGTTATGATTATTACAGTTAGTATAACTATTACTATGACTATTACGGCTATTATGATTGTGCTATGATTATTATGATTATTATTATGATTCTTATGATTGTTGTGGTTATTATGAGGGTTACTATGATTATAATGGTTGATGGCATAGAAATCATGATCATCATTCAGATTACTATAGCTATTATGATTAATACGGTTATCATGGCTATTATAATGGTTATTATGGTTGTTTCCAAGTTTATTATGGTTATTGTCATGTTTATTATCATTATTATTGTGATTGTTATGTTTGTTGTGGGGTTTATGACGATTACTATGATTATAATTGTTGATAGCATGGTAATTATGATCATCATTCAGATTAGTATAACCATTATGATTATTATGGTTGTTATGGCTAATATAATGGTTATTATGGCTGTTTCCAAGTCTATTATGGTTATTATCATGATTATTATGATTATTATGTTTCTGAGCATGATTATGACGAATACTATGATCATCAATGACATTCTTATGGTGATTACGACTATTACGATTATTATGGCTATAATAACCATTATTAGGTTTTTTTCCTGATCATTCTGTTTATTATTACGATGTTATGACTATTACGGTTAGTATAACTATTACTATGATTATTACGGCTATTATGATTGTTGCTATGATAATTATGATTATAATTATGATTGTCATGATTGTTGTGGTTATCATGACGATTACTATGATTATATTGGTTGATAGCATGGTTACTATGATCATCATACAGATTACTATAGCTATTATGATTATTATGGTTATTATGGCTATTATAATGGTTGCTATGGTTGTTTCCATGTCTATTATGGTTATTATCATGATTATTATGATTATTATGTTACTTAGTACGATTATGACGAATATTAAGATAATCAGTGAGATTCCTATGGCGATTACGACTATTACGATTATTATGGCTGTAATAACGATTATTAGGTTATTTTCATGATTATTCTGTTTATTATTACGATATTATGATTATTACAGTTAGTATAGCTATTACTATGACTATTACGGCTATTCTGACTGTTGCTATGATTATTATGATTATTCTTATGACTGTTATGATTGTTGTGGTTGTTATGACGATTACTATGATTATAATGGTTGATAGCATGGTAATCATGATCATCATTCAGATTACTATAGCTATTATGATGAATATCATTATCAGGGCTATTATAATGGCTATTATGGTTGTTTCCACGTTTATTATGGTTATTGTCATGTTTATTATCATTATTATTATGATTGTTATGTTTGTTGTGGGTATTGTGACGATTACTATGATTATAATTATTGATAGCATGGTAATTATGATCATCAGTCAGATTAATATAGCTATTATGGTTATTATGGTTATTATGGCTATTATAATGGTTATTAGGGTTGTTTCCAAGTCTATTATGCTTATTATCATGATTACTATGATTATTATGTTTCTTAGTATGATTGTGAGAATTATTATGATCATTACTACGATTATTCTGGTTATAATGGTTATTAAGATTATTATGTCTGTAATAACGATTATTAGGTTATTTCCATGATTATTCTGTATATTATAACGATGTTATGATTATTACAGCCAGTATAACTATTACTATGATTATTACGTCTATTATGACTGTTGCTATGATTATTATGATTATTATTATGATTGTCGTGGTTATCATGACGATTACTATGATTATAATGGTTGATAGCATGGTTATTATGGTCATCATTCGGATTACTATGGCTGTTAAGATTATTATGGTTATTATGTCTATTATATTGGTTATTATGGCTGTTTCCAAGTCTATTATGGTTATTATCATGTTTATTATTATTATTATTATTATGATTGTTATGTTTGTTGTCGTTATTATGACGATTACTTTGATTATAGTTGTTGATAGCATGGTAGTTATGATCATCAGTCAGATTATTATAGCTATTACGGTTATTACGGTCATTATGGCTATTATAATGGTTATTAGGGTTGTTTCCAAGTCTATTATGGTTATTTTCATGATTATTATGATTATGACGTTTTTTAGTATGATTGTGAGGATTATTATGACCATTATTGTGGTTATTCTGCTTATTATGGTTATTAAGAATTATATGGCTGTAATAACGATTATTAGGCTATTTGCATGATTATTCTGTTTATCATTACGATGTTATGATAATTACAGTCAGTATAACCATTACCATGATTATTACGTCTATTATGATTGTTCCTATGATTACTATGACTATTATTATGATTGTTATGATTGTTGTGGTTATTATGACGATTACCATGATTATAATTGTTGATAGCATGGTAATTATGATCGTCAGTGAGATTACTATAGTTATTATGGTTATTATGGTTATTATGGCTATTATAATGGTTATTAGGGCTGTTTCCAAGTCTATTATGGTTATTATCATGATTATTATGATTATTATGTTTCTTAGTATGATTGTGAGGATTATCATGATCATTATTATGATAATTCTGGTTATTATGGTTGTTTCGATTATTATGTCTGTAATAACGATTATTAGGTTATTTCCTTGATTATTCTGTTTATTATTACGATGTTATGATTATTACAGTTAGTATAACTATTACTATGACTATTACGGCTATTATGATTGTGCTATGATAATTATGATTATAATTATGATTGTCATGATTGTTGTGGTTATCATGACGATTACTATGATTATATTGGTTGATAGCATGGTTACTATGATCATCATACAGATTACTATAGCTATTATGATTATTATGGTTATTATGGCTATTATAATGGTTGTTATGGTTGTTTCCATGTCTATTATGGTTATTATCATGATTATTATGATTATTATGTTACTTAGTACGATTATGACGAATATTAAGATAATCACTGAGATTCCTATGGCGATTACGACTATTACGATTATTATGGCTGTAATAACGATTATTAGGTTATTTTCATGATTATTCTGTTTATTATTACGATATTATGATTATTACAGTTAGTATAGCTATTACTATGACTATTACGGCTATTCTGACTGTTGCTATGATTATTATGATTATTCTTATGACTGTTATGATTGTTGTGGTTGTTATGACGATTACTATGATTATAATGGTTGATAGCATGGTAATCATGATCATCATTCAGATTACTATAGCTATTATGATGAATATCATTATCAGGGCTATTATAATGGCTATTATGGTTGTTTCCACGTTTATTATGGTTATTGTCATGTTTATTATCATTATTATTATGATTGTTATGTTTGTTGTGGGTATTGTGACGATTACTATGATTATAATTATTGATAGCATGGTAATTATGATCATCAGTCAGATTAATATAGCTATTATGGTTATTATGGTTATTATGGCTATTATAATGGTTATTAGGGTTGTTTCCAAGTCTATTATGCTTATTATCATGATTACTATGATTATTATGTTTCTTAGTATGATTGTGAGAATTATTATGATCATTACTACGATTATTCTGGTTATAATGGTTATTAAGATTATTATGTCTGTAATAACGATTATTAGGTTATTTCCATGATTATTCTGTATATTATAACGATGTTATGATTATTACAGCCAGTATAACTATTACTATGATTATTACGTCTATTATGACTGTTGCTATGATTATTATGATTATTATTATGATTGTCGTGGTTATCATGACGATTACTATGATTATAATGGTTGATAGCATGGTTATTATGGTCATCATTCGGATTACTATGGCTGTTAAGATTATTATGGTTATTATGTCTATTATATTGGTTATTATGGCTGTTTCCAAGTCTATTATGGTTATTATCATGATTATTATGATTATTATGTTTCTGAGCATGATTATGACGAATACTATGATCATCAATGACATTCTTATGGTGATTACGACTATTACGATTATTATGGCTATAATAACCATTATTAGGTTTTTTTCCTGATCATTCTGTTTATTATTACGATGTTATGACTATTACGGTTAGTATAACTATTACTATGATTATTACGGCTATTATGATTGTTGCTATGGTAATTATGATTATTATAATGATTTTTATGACTGTTGTGGTTATTATGACGATTACTATGATTATAATGGTTGATAGCATGGTTATTATGGTCATCATTCGGATTACTATGGCTGTTAAGATTATTATGGTTATTATGTCTATTATATTGGTTATTATGGCTGTTTCCAAGTCTATTATGCTTATTATCATGATTACTATGATTATTATGTTTCTAAGTATGATTGTGAGAATTATTATGATCATTGTTACGATTATTCTGGTTATAATGGCTATTAAGATTATTATGGTTGTAATAACGAGTATTAGGTTATTTCCATGATTATTCTGTATATTATAACGATGTTATGATTATTACGGTCAGTGTAACGATTACTATGATTATCACGGCTATTATGATTGTTGCTATGATAATTATGATTATAATTATGAATGTCATGATTGTTGTGGTTATCATGACGATTACTATGATTATATTGGTTGATAGCATGGTAATCATGATCATCATTCAGAGTACTATAGCTATTATGATGAATATCATTATCAGGGCTATTATAATTGTTATTATGGTTGTTTCCAAGTTTATTATGGTTATTGTCATGTTTATTATCATTATTATTATGATTGATATGTTTGTTGTGGTTATTATGACGATTACTATGATTATAATTGTTGATAGCACGATAATTATGATCATCAGTCAGATTACTATAGCTATTATGGTTATTATGGTTATTATGGCTGTTATAATGGTTATTAGGGTTGTTTCCAAGTCTATTATGGTTATTATCATGATTATTATGATTATTATGTTTCTTAGTATGATTGTGAGGATTATTATGATCATCACTGAGATTCTTATGGTGATTACGACTATTATGATTATTATGGCTATAATAACGATTATTACGCTATTTCCATGATTATTCTGTTTATTATTACAATGTTATGATTGCTACAGTTAGTATAACTATTACTATGGTAATTACGTCTATTATGATTTTTGCTATGATTATTATGACTATTATTATGATTGTTATGATTTTTGTGGTTATTATGACGATTACTATGATTATAATGGTTGATAGCATGGTAATCATGATCATCATTCAGATTACTATAGCTATTATGATTAATATGGTTATCATGGCTATTATAATGGTTATTATGGTTGTTTCCCAGTCTATTATGGTTATTGCCATGTTTATTATTATTATTATTATTATGATTGTTATGTTTGTTGTCGTTATTATGACGATTACTTTGATTATAGTTGTTGATAGCATGGTAGTTATGATCATCAGTCAGATTATTATAGCTATTACGGTTATTACGGTCATTATGGCTATTATAATGGTTATTAGGGTTGTTTCCAAGTCTATTATGGTTATTTTCATGATTATTATGATTATGATGTTTTTTAGTATGATTGTGAGGATTATTATGACCATTATTGTGGTTATTCTGCTTATTATGGTTATTAAGAATTATATGGCTGTAATAACGATTATTAGGCTATTTGCATGATTATTCTGTTTATCATTACGATGTTATGATAATTACAGTCAGTATAACCATTACCATGATTATTACGTCTATTATGATTGTTCCTATGATTACTATGACTATTATTATGATTGTTATGATTGTTGTGGTTATTATGACGATTACCATGATTATAATTGTTGATAGCATGGTAATTATGATCATCAGTGAGATTACTATAGTTATTATGGTTATTATGGTTATTATGGCTATTATAATGGTTATTAGGGCTGTTTCCAAGTCTATTATGGTTATTATCATGATTATTATGATTATTATGTTTCTTAGTATGATTGTGAGGATTATTATGATCATTATTATGATAATTCTGGTTATTATGGTTGTTTCGATTATTATGTCTGTAATAACGATTATTAGGTTATTTCCTTGATTATTCTGTTTATTATTACGATGTTATGATTATTACAGTTAGTATAACTATTACTATGACTATTACGGCTATTATGATTGTGCTATGATAATTATGATTATAATTATGATTGTCATGATTGTTGTGACTATCATGACGATTACTATGATTATATTGGTTGATAGCATGGTTACTATGATCATCGTACAGATTACTATAGCTATTATGATTATTATGGTTATTATGGCTATGATAATGTTTGTTATGGTTGTTTACATGTCTACTATTGTTATTATCATGATTATTATGATTACTATGTTTCTTAGTACGATTATGACGAATATTATGATCATCACTGAGATTCTTACGGCGATTACGACTATTGCGATTATTATGGCTATAGTAACGATTATTAGGTTTTTTTCCTGATTGTTCTGTTTTTTATTACGATGTTATGATTATTACTGTCAGTATAACTATTACTATGATTATTACGTCTATTATGATTGTTCCTATGGTTATTATGACTATTATTATGATTGTTATGATTGTTGTGGTTATCATAATTATTACTATGATTATAATGGATAATAGCATCGTTAGTATGGTCATCATTCGGATTACTATGGCTATTAAGATTACTATGGTTATTATGGCTATTATAATGGTTATTATGATCGTTTCCATGTCTATTAAGGTTATTATTATGATTATTATGATTATAATGTATCATAGTATGTTTGCGATGATTATTACGATCATTACGATGATTATTCTGGTTATTATGGTTATTAAGATTATTATGGCTGTAATATCGTTTATTAGGTTATTTCCATGATTATTCTGTTTATTATTACGATGTTATGACTATTACGGTTAGTATAACTATTACTATGATTATTACGGCTATTATGATTGTTGCTATGGTAATTATGATTATTATAATGATTTTTATGACAGTTGTGGTTATTATGACGATTACTATGATTATAATGGTTGATAGTATGGTAGTTATGATCATCAGTCAGATTAATATAGCTATAATGGTTATTATGGTTATTATGGCTGTTATAATGGTTATTAGGGTTGTTTCCAAGTCTACTATGGTTATCATCATGATTATTATGATTATTATGTTTCTTAGTATGATTGAGAGGATTATTATGATCATCACTGAGATTCTTATGGTTATTATGGTTATTAAGATTATTATGGCTGTAATATCGTTTATTAGGTTATTTCCATGATTATTCTGTTTATTATTACGATGTTATGATTATTACAGTCAGTGTAACGATTACTATGATTATCACGGCAATTATGATTGTTGCTATCATAATTATGATTATAATTATGATTGTCATGATTGTTGTGGTTATCATGACGATTACTATGATTGTATTGTTTGATAGCATGGTAATCATGATCATCATTCAGATTACTATAGCTGTTATGATTATTATGTTTATTATGTCTATTATATTCGTTATTATGATTGTTTCCAAATCTATTATGGTTATTATTATGATTATCATGATTATAAAGTTCCTTAGCATGATTGTGAAGGTTATTATGATCATTATTATTATTATTCTGGTTATTATGGCTATTAAGATTATTATGGCTGTAATAACGATTATTAGGTTATTTCCATGATTATTCTGTATATTATAACGATGTTATGATTATTACAGTTAGTATAACGATTACTATGATTATCACGGCTATTATGATTGTTGCTATGATAATTATGATTATAATTATGATTGTCATGATTGTTGTGACTATCATGACGATTACTATGATTATATTGGTTGATAGCATGGTTACTATGATCATCGTACAGATTACTATAGCTATTATGATTATTATGGTTATTATGGCTATGATAATGTTTGTTATGGTTGTTTACATGTCTACTATTGTTATTATCATGATTATTATGATTACTATGTTTCTTAGTACGATTATGACGAATATTATGATCATCACTGAGATTCTTACGGCGATTACGACTATTGCGATTATTATGGCTATAGTAACGATTATTAGGTTTTTTTCCTGATTGTTCTGTTTTTTATTACGATGTTATGATTATTACTGTCAGTATAACTATTACTATGATTATTACGTCTATTATGACTGTTCCTATGATTATTATGACTATTATTATGATTGTTATGATTGTTGTGGTTATCATAATTATTACTATGATTATAATGGATAATAGCATCGTTAGTATGGTCATCATTCGGATTACTATGGCTATTAAGATTACTATGGTTATTATGGCTATTATAATGGTTATTATGATCGTTTCCATGTCTATTAAGGTTATTATTATGATTATTATGATTATAATGTATCATAGTATGTTTGCGATGATTATTACGATCATTACGATGATTATTCTGGTTATTATGGTTATTAAGATTATTATGGCTGTAATATCGTTTATTAGGTTATTTCCATGATTATTCTGTTTATTATTACGATGTTATGACTATTACGGTTAGTATAACTATTACTATGATTATTACGGCTATTATGATTGTTGCTATGGTAATTATGATTATTATAATGATTTTTATGACAGTTGTGGTTATTATGACGATTACTATGATTATAATGGTTGATAGCATGGTAATCATGATCATCATTCAGATTACTATAGCTATTATGATGAATATCATTATCAGGGCTACTATAATGGCTATTATGGTTGTTTCCACGTTTATTATGGTTATTGTCATTTTTATTATCATCATTATTATGATTGTTATGTTTGTTGTGGGTATTGTGACGATTACTATGATTATAATTATTGATAGCATGGTAATTATGATCATCAGTCAGATTAATATAGCTATTATGGTTATTATGGTTATTATGGCTATTATAATGGTTATTAGGGTTGTTTCCAAGTCTATTATGCTTATTATCATGATTACTATGATTATTATGTTTCTTAGTATGATTGTGAGAATTATTATGATCATTACTACGATTATTCTGGTTATAATGGTTATTAAGATTATTATGTCTGTAATAACGATTATTAGGTTATTTCCATGATTATTCTGTATATTATAACGATGTTATGATTATTACAGCCAGTATAACTATTACTATGATTATTACGTCTATTATGACTGTTGCTATGATTATTATGATTACTATTATGATTGTCGTGGTTATCATGACGATTACTATGATTATAATGGTTGATAGCATGGTTATTATGGTCATCATTCGGATTACTATGGCTGTTAAGATTATTATGGTTATTATGTCTATTATATTGGTTATTATGGCTGTTTCCAAGTCTATTATGGTTATTATCATGATTATTATAATTATTATGTTTCTGAGCATGATTATGACGAATACTATGATCATCAATGACATTCTTATGGTGATTACGACTATTACGATTATTATGGCTATAATAACCATTATTAAGTTTTTTTCCTGATCATTCTGTTTATTATTACGATGTTATGACTATTACGGTTAGTATAACTATTACTATGATTATTACGGCTATTATGATTGTTGCTATGGTAATTATGATTATTATAATGATTTTTATGACTGTTGTGGTTATTATGACGATTACTATGATTATAATGGTTGATAGTATGGTAGTTATGATCATCAGTCAGATTAATATAGCTATAATGGTTATTATGGTTATTATGGCTAATATAATGGTTATTAGGGTTGTTTCCAAGTCTATTATGGTTATTATCATGATTATTATGATTATTATGTTTCTGAGCATGATTATGACGAATACTATGATCATCAATGACATTCTTATGGTGATTACGACTATTACGATTATTATGGCTATAATAACCATTATTAGGTTTTTTTCCTGATCATTCTGTTTATTATTACGATGTTATGACTATTACGGTTAGTATAACTATTACTATGATTATTACGACCTATTATGATTGTTGCTATGATAATTATGATTATTCCTATGATTGTTATGATTGTCGTGGTTATCATGACGATTACTATGATTATAATGGTTGATAGCATGGTTATTATGGTCATCATTCGGATTACTATGGCTGTTAAGATTATTATGGTTATTATGTCTATTATATTGGTTATTATGGCTGTTTCCAAGTCTATTATGGTTATTATCATGATTGTTATGATTATTATGTTTCTGAGCATTATTATGACGAATACTATGATCATCAATGTCATTCTTATGGTGATTACGACTATTACGATTATTATGGCTATAATAACCATTATTAGGTTTTTTTCCTGATCATTCTGTTTATTATTACGATGTTATGACTATTACGGTTAGTATAACTATTACTATGATTATTACGGCTATTATGATTGTTGCTATGATAATTATGATTATAATTATGATTGTCATGATTGTTGTGGTTATCATGACGATGACTATGATTATATTGGTTGATAGCATGGTAATCATGATCATCAGTCAGATTACTATAGCTATTATGATGAATATCATTATCAGGGCTATTATAATTGTTATTATGGTTGTTTCCAAGTTTATTATGGTTACTGTCATGTTTATTATCATTATTATTATGATTGATATGTTTGTTGAAGTTATTATGACGATTACTATGATTATAATTGTTGATAGCACGATAATTATGATCATCAGTCAGATTACTATAGCTATTATGGTTATTATGGTTATTATGGCTGTTATAATGGTTATTAGGGTTGGTTCCAAGTCTATTATGGTTATTATCATGATTATTATGGTTATTATGTTTCTTAGTATGATTGTGAGGATTATTATGATCATCACTGAGATTCTTATGGTGATTACGACTATTATGATTATTATGGCTACAATAACGATTATTACGCTATTTCCATGATTATTCTGTTTATTATTACAATGTTATGATTGCTACAGTTAGTATAACTATTACTATGGTAATTACGTCTATTATGATTTTTGCTATGATTATTATGACTATTATTATGATTGTTATGATTTTTGTGGTTATTATGACGATTACTATGATTATAATGGTTGATAGCATGGTAATCATGATCATCATTCAGATTACTATAGCTATTATGATTAATATGGTTATCATGGCTATTATAATGGTTATTACGGTTGTTTCCAAGTCTATTATGGTTATTGCCATGTTTATTATTATTATTATTATTATGATTCTTATGTTTGTTGTCGTTATTATGACGATTACTTTGATTATAGTTGTTGATAGCATGGTAGTTATGATCATCAGTCAGATTATTATAGCTATTACGGTTATTACGGTCATTATGGCTATTATAATGGTTATTAGGGTTGTTTCCAAGTCTATTATGGTTATTTTCATGATTATTATGATTATGATGTTTTTTAGTATGATTGTGAGGATTATTATGACCATTATTGTGGTTATTCTGCTTATTATGGTTATTAAGAATTATATGGCTGTAATAACGATTATTAGGCTATTTGCATGATTATTCTGTTTATCATTACGATGTTATGATAATTACAGTCAGTATAACCATTACCATGATTATTACGTCTATTATGATTGTTCCTATGATTACTATGACTATTATTATGATTGTTATGATTGTTGTGGTTATTATGACGATTACCATGATTATAATTGTTGATAGCATGGTAATTATGATCATCAGTGAGATTACTGTAGTTATTATGGTTATTATGGTTATTATGGCTATCATAATGGTTATTAGGGCTGTTTCCAAGTCTATTATGGTTATTATCATGATTATTATGATTATTATGTTTCTTAGTATGATTGTGAGGATTATTATGATCATTATTATGATAATTCTGGTTATTATGGTTGTTTAGATTATTATGTCTGTAATAACGATTATTAGGTTATTTCCTTGATTATTCTGTTTATTATTACGATGTTATGATTATTACAGTTAGTATAACTATTACTATGACTATTACGGCTATTATGATTGTGCTATGATTATTATGATTATTATTATGATTCTTATGATTGTTGTGGTTATTATGAGGGTTACTATGATTATAATGGTTGATGGCATAGAAATCATGATCATCATTCAGATTACTATAGCTATTATGATTAATACGGTTATCATGGCTATTATAATGGTTATTATGGTTGTTTCCAAGTTTATTATGGTTATTGTCATGTTTATTATCATTATTATTGTGATTGTTATGTTTGTTGTGGGGTTTATGACGATTACTATGATTATAATTGTTGATAGCATGGTAATTATGATCATCATTCAGATTAGTATAACCATTATGATTATTATGGTTGTTATGGCTAATATAATGGTTATTATGGCTGTTTCCAAGTCTATTATGGTTATTATCATGATTATTATGATTATTATGTTTCTGAGCATGATTATGACGAATACTATGATCATCAATGACATTCTTATGGTGATTACGACTATTACGATTATTATGGCTATAATAACCATTATTAGGTTTTTTTCCTGATCATTCTGTTTATTATTACGATGTTATGACTATTACGGTTAGTATAACTATTACTATGATTATTACGGCTATTATGATTGTTGCTATGATAATTATGATTATAATTATGATTGTCATGATTGTTGTGGTTATCATGACGATTACTATGATTATATTGGTTGATAGCATGGTTACTATGATCATCATACAGATTACTATAGCTATTATGATTATTATGGTTATTATGGCTATTATAATGGTTGCTATGGTTGTTTCCATGTCTATTATGGTTATTATCATGATTATTATGATTATTATGTTACTTAGTACGATTATGACGAATATTAAGATAATCAGTGAGATTCCTATGGCGATTACGACTATTACGATTATTATGGCTGTAATAACGATTATTAGGTTATTTTCATGATTATTCTGTTTATTATTACGATATTATGATTATTACAGTTAGTATAGCTATTACTATGACTATTACGGCTATTCTGACTGTTGCTATGATTATTATGATTATTCTTATGACTGTTATGATTGTTGTGGTTGTTATGACGATTACTATGATTATAATGGTTGATAGCATGGTAATCATGATCATCATTCAGATTACTATAGCTATTATGATGAATATCATTATCAGGGCTATTATAATGGCTATTATGGTTGTTTCCACGTTTATTATGGTTATTGTCATGTTTATTATCATTATTATTATGATTGTTATGTTTGTTGTGGGTATTGTGACGATTACTATGATTATAATTATTGATAGCATGGTAATTATGATCATCAGTCAGATTAATATAGCTATTATGGTTATTATGGTTATTATGGCTATTATAATGGTTATTAGGGTTGTTTCCAAGTCTATTATGCTTATTATCATGATTACTATGATTATTATGTTTCTTAGTATGATTGTGAGAATTATTATGATCATTACTACGATTATTCTGGTTATAATGGTTATTAAGATTATTATGTCTGTAATAACGATTATTAGGTTATTTCCATGATTATTCTGTATATTATAACGATGTTATGATTATTACAGCCAGTATAACTATTACTATGATTATTACGTCTATTATGACTGTTGCTATGATTATTATGATTATTATTATGATTGTCGTGGTTATCATGACGATTACTATGATTATAATGGTTGATAGCATGGTTATTATGGTCATCATTCGGATTACTATGGCTGTTAAGATTATTATGGTTATTATGTCTATTATATTGGTTATTATGGCTGTTTCCAAGTCTATTATGGTTATTATCATGTTTATTATTATTATTATTATTATGATTGTTATGTTTGTTGTCGTTATTATGACGATTACTTTGATTATAGTTGTTGATAGCATGGTAGTTATGATCATCAGTCAGATTATTATAGCTATTACGGTTATTACGGTCATTATGGCTATTATAATGGTTATTAGGGTTGTTTCCAAGTCTATTATGGTTATTTTCATGATTATTATGATTATGACGTTTTTTAGTATGATTGTGAGGATTATTATGACCATTATTGTGGTTATTCTGCTTATTATGGTTATTAAGAATTATATGGCTGTAATAACGATTATTAGGCTATTTGCATGATTATTCTGTTTATCATTACGATGTTATGATAATTACAGTCAGTATAACCATTACCATGATTATTACGTCTATTATGATTGTTCCTATGATTACTATGACTATTATTATGATTGTTATGATTGTTGTGGTTATTATGACGATTACCATGATTATAATTGTTGATAGCATGGTAATTATGATCGTCAGTGAGATTACTATAGTTATTATGGTTATTATGGTTATTATGGCTATTATAATGGTTATTAGGGCTGTTTCCAAGTCTATTATGGTTATTATCATGATTATTATGATTATTATGTTTCTTAGTATGATTGTGAGGATTATCATGATCATTATTATGATAATTCTGGTTATTATGGTTGTTTCGATTATTATGTCTGTAATAACGATTATTAGGTTATTTCCTTGATTATTCTGTTTATTATTACGATGTTATGATTATTACAGTTAGTATAACTATTACTATGACTATTACGGCTATTATGATTGTGCTATGATAATTATGATTATAATTATGATTGTCATGATTGTTGTGGTTATCATGACGATTACTATGATTATATTGGTTGATAGCATGGTTACTATGATCATCATACAGATTACTATAGCTATTATGATTATTATGGTTATTATGGCTATTATAATGGTTGTTATGGTTGTTTCCATGTCTATTATGGTTATTATCATGATTATTATGATTATTATGTTACTTAGTACGATTATGACGAATATTAAGATAATCACTGAGATTCCTATGGCGATTACGACTATTACGATTATTATGGCTGTAATAACGATTATTAGGTTATTTTCATGATTATTCTGTTTATTATTACGATATTATGATTATTACAGTTAGTATAGCTATTACTATGACTATTACGGCTATTCTGACTGTTGCTATGATTATTATGATTATTCTTATGACTGTTATGATTGTTGTGGTTGTTATGACGATTACTATGATTATAATGGTTGATAGCATGGTAATCATGATCATCATTCAGATTACTATAGCTATTATGATGAATATCATTATCAGGGCTATTATAATGGCTATTATGGTTGTTTCCACGTTTATTATGGTTATTGTCATGTTTATTATCATTATTATTATGATTGTTATGTTTGTTGTGGGTATTGTGACGATTACTATGATTATAATTATTGATAGCATGGTAATTATGATCATCAGTCAGATTAATATAGCTATTATGGTTATTATGGTTATTATGGCTATTATAATGGTTATTAGGGTTGTTTCCAAGTCTATTATGCTTATTATCATGATTACTATGATTATTATGTTTCTTAGTATGATTGTGAGAATTATTATGATCATTACTACGATTATTCTGGTTATAATGGTTATTAAGATTATTATGTCTGTAATAACGATTATTAGGTTATTTCCATGATTATTCTGTATATTATAACGATGTTATGATTATTACAGCCAGTATAACTATTACTATGATTATTACGTCTATTATGACTGTTGCTATGATTATTATGATTATTATTATGATTGTCGTGGTTATCATGACGATTACTATGATTATAATGGTTGATAGCATGGTTATTATGGTCATCATTCGGATTACTATGGCTGTTAAGATTATTATGGTTATTATGTCTATTATATTGGTTATTATGGCTGTTTCCAAGTCTATTATGGTTATTATCATGATTATTATGATTATTATGTTTCTGAGCATGATTATGACGAATACTATGATCATCAATGACATTCTTATGGTGATTACGACTATTACGATTATTATGGCTATAATAACCATTATTAGGTTTTTTTCCTGATCATTCTGTTTATTATTACGATGTTATGACTATTACGGTTAGTATAACTATTACTATGATTATTACGGCTATTATGATTGTTGCTATGGTAATTATGATTATTATAATGATTTTTATGACTGTTGTGGTTATTATGACGATTACTATGATTATAATGGTTGATAGCATGGTTATTATGGTCATCATTCGGATTACTATGGCTGTTAAGATTATTATGGTTATTATGTCTATTATATTGGTTATTATGGCTGTTTCCAAGTCTATTATGCTTATTATCATGATTACTATGATTATTATGTTTCTAAGTATGATTGTGAGAATTATTATGATCATTGTTACGATTATTCTGGTTATAATGGCTATTAAGATTATTATGGTTGTAATAACGAGTATTAGGTTATTTCCATGATTATTCTGTATATTATAACGATGTTATGATTATTACGGTCAGTGTAACGATTACTATGATTATCACGGCTATTATGATTGTTGCTATGATAATTATGATTATAATTATGAATGTCATGATTGTTGTGGTTATCATGACGATTACTATGATTATATTGGTTGATAGCATGGTAATCATGATCATCATTCAGAGTACTATAGCTATTATGATGAATATCATTATCAGGGCTATTATAATTGTTATTATGGTTGTTTCCAAGTTTATTATGGTTATTGTCATGTTTATTATCATTATTATTATGATTGATATGTTTGTTGTGGTTATTATGACGATTACTATGATTATAATTGTTGATAGCACGATAATTATGATCATCAGTCAGATTACTATAGCTATTATGGTTATTATGGTTATTATGGCTGTTATAATGGTTATTAGGGTTGTTTCCAAGTCTATTATGGTTATTATCATGATTATTATGATTATTATGTTTCTTAGTATGATTGTGAGGATTATTATGATCATCACTGAGATTCTTATGGTGATTACGACTATTATGATTATTATGGCTATAATAACGATTATTACGCTATTTCCATGATTATTCTGTTTATTATTACAATGTTATGATTGCTACAGTTAGTATAACTATTACTATGGTAATTACGTCTATTATGATTTTTGCTATGATTATTATGACTATTATTATGATTGTTATGATTTTTGTGGTTATTATGACGATTACTATGATTATAATGGTTGATAGCATGGTAATCATGATCATCATTCAGATTACTATAGCTATTATGATTAATATGGTTATCATGGCTATTATAATGGTTATTATGGTTGTTTCCCAGTCTATTATGGTTATTGCCATGTTTATTATTATTATTATTATTATGATTGTTATGTTTGTTGTCGTTATTATGACGATTACTTTGATTATAGTTGTTGATAGCATGGTAGTTATGATCATCAGTCAGATTATTATAGCTATTACGGTTATTACGGTCATTATGGCTATTATAATGGTTATTAGGGTTGTTTCCAAGTCTATTATGGTTATTTTCATGATTATTATGATTATGATGTTTTTTAGTATGATTGTGAGGATTATTATGACCATTATTGTGGTTATTCTGCTTATTATGGTTATTAAGAATTATATGGCTGTAATAACGATTATTAGGCTATTTGCATGATTATTCTGTTTATCATTACGATGTTATGATAATTACAGTCAGTATAACCATTACCATGATTATTACGTCTATTATGATTGTTCCTATGATTACTATGACTATTATTATGATTGTTATGATTGTTGTGGTTATTATGACGATTACCATGATTATAATTGTTGATAGCATGGTAATTATGATCATCAGTGAGATTACTATAGTTATTATGGTTATTATGGTTATTATGGCTATTATAATGGTTATTAGGGCTGTTTCCAAGTCTATTATGGTTATTATCATGATTATTATGATTATTATGTTTCTTAGTATGATTGTGAGGATTATTATGATCATTATTATGATAATTCTGGTTATTATGGTTGTTTCGATTATTATGTCTGTAATAACGATTATTAGGTTATTTCCTTGATTATTCTGTTTATTATTACGATGTTATGATTATTACAGTTAGTATAACTATTACTATGACTATTACGGCTATTATGATTGTGCTATGATAATTATGATTATAATTATGATTGTCATGATTGTTGTGACTATCATGACGATTACTATGATTATATTGGTTGATAGCATGGTTACTATGATCATCGTACAGATTACTATAGCTATTATGATTATTATGGTTATTATGGCTATGATAATGTTTGTTATGGTTGTTTACATGTCTACTATTGTTATTATCATGATTATTATGATTACTATGTTTCTTAGTACGATTATGACGAATATTATGATCATCACTGAGATTCTTACGGCGATTACGACTATTGCGATTATTATGGCTATAGTAACGATTATTAGGTTTTTTTCCTGATTGTTCTGTTTTTTATTACGATGTTATGATTATTACTGTCAGTATAACTATTACTATGATTATTACGTCTATTATGATTGTTCCTATGGTTATTATGACTATTATTATGATTGTTATGATTGTTGTGGTTATCATAATTATTACTATGATTATAATGGATAATAGCATCGTTAGTATGGTCATCATTCGGATTACTATGGCTATTAAGATTACTATGGTTATTATGGCTATTATAATGGTTATTATGATCGTTTCCATGTCTATTAAGGTTATTATTATGATTATTATGATTATAATGTATCATAGTATGTTTGCGATGATTATTACGATCATTACGATGATTATTCTGGTTATTATGGTTATTAAGATTATTATGGCTGTAATATCGTTTATTAGGTTATTTCCATGATTATTCTGTTTATTATTACGATGTTATGACTATTACGGTTAGTATAACTATTACTATGATTATTACGGCTATTATGATTGTTGCTATGGTAATTATGATTATTATAATGATTTTTATGACAGTTGTGGTTATTATGACGATTACTATGATTATAATGGTTGATAGTATGGTAGTTATGATCATCAGTCAGATTAATATAGCTATAATGGTTATTATGGTTATTATGGCTGTTATAATGGTTATTAGGGTTGTTTCCAAGTCTACTATGGTTATCATCATGATTATTATGATTATTATGTTTCTTAGTATGATTGAGAGGATTATTATGATCATCACTGAGATTCTTATGGTTATTATGGTTATTAAGATTATTATGGCTGTAATATCGTTTATTAGGTTATTTCCATGATTATTCTGTTTATTA
This sequence comes from Calliopsis andreniformis, assembly GCF_051401765.1. Taxonomy (NCBI): domain Eukaryota; kingdom Metazoa; phylum Arthropoda; class Insecta; order Hymenoptera; family Andrenidae; genus Calliopsis; species Calliopsis andreniformis. Next base: position 53,152 of record NW_027480756.1, on the reverse strand, counting down.
TTACGATGTTATGATTATTACAGTCAGTGTAACGATTACTATGATTATCACGGCAATTATGATTGTTGCTATCATAATTATGATTATAATTATGATTGTCATGATTGTTGTGGTTATCATGACGATTACTATGATTGTATTGTTTGATAGCATGGTAATCATGATCATCATTCAGATTACTATAGCTGTTATGATTATTATGTTTATTATGTCTATTATATTCGTTATTATGATTGTTTCCAAATCTATTATGGTTATTATTATGATTATCATGATTATAAAGTTCCTTAGCATGATTGTGAAGGTTATTATGATCATTATTATTATTATTCTGGTTATTATGGCTATTAAGATTATTATGGCTGTAATAACGATTATTAGGTTATTTCCATGATTATTCTGTATATTATAACGATGTTATGATTATTACAGTTAGTATAACGATTACTATGATTATCACGGCTATTATGATTGTTGCTATGATAATTATGATTATAATTATGATTGTCATGATTGTTGTGACTATCATGACGATTACTATGATTATATTGGTTGATAGCATGGTTACTATGATCATCGTACAGATTACTATAGCTATTATGATTATTATGGTTATTATGGCTATGATAATGTTTGTTATGGTTGTTTACATGTCTACTATTGTTATTATCATGATTATTATGATTACTATGTTTCTTAGTACGATTATGACGAATATTATGATCATCACTGAGATTCTTACGGCGATTACGACTATTGCGATTATTATGGCTATAGTAACGATTATTAGGTTTTTTTCCTGATTGTTCTGTTTTTTATTACGATGTTATGATTATTACTGTCAGTATAACTATTACTATGATTATTACGTCTATTATGACTGTTCCTATGATTATTATGACTATTATTATGATTGTTATGATTGTTGTGGTTATCATAATTATTACTATGATTATAATGGATAATAGCATCGTTAGTATGGTCATCATTCGGATTACTATGGCTATTAAGATTACTATGGTTATTATGGCTATTATAATGGTTATTATGATCGTTTCCATGTCTATTAAGGTTATTATTATGATTATTATGATTATAATGTATCATAGTATGTTTGCGATGATTATTACGATCATTACGATGATTATTCTGGTTATTATGGTTATTAAGATTATTATGGCTGTAATATCGTTTATTAGGTTATTTCCATGATTATTCTGTTTATTATTACGATGTTATGACTATTACGGTTAGTATAACTATTACTATGATTATTACGGCTATTATGATTGTTGCTATGGTAATTATGATTATTATAATGATTTTTATGACAGTTGTGGTTATTATGACGATTACTATGATTATAATGGTTGATAGTATGGTAGTTATGATCATCAGTCAGATTAATATAGCTATAATGGTTATTATGGTTATTATGGCTGTTATAATGGTTATTAGGGTTGTTTCCAAGTCTATTATGGTTATCATCATGATTATTATGATTATTATGTTTCTTAGTATGATTGAGAGGATTATTATGATCATCACTGAGATTCTTATGGTTATTATGGTTATTAAGATTATTATGGCTGTAATATCGTTCATTAGGTTATTTCCATGATTATTCTGTTTATTATTACGATGTTATGATTATTACAGTCAGTATAACTATTACTATAATTATTGCGTCTATTATGATTGTTGCTATGATTATTATGATTATTATTATGATTGTTAAGATTGTTGTGGTTATTATGACGATTACTATGATTATAATGGTTGATAGTATGGTAGTTATGATCATCAGTCAGATTAATATAGCTATAATGGTAATTATGGTTATTATGGCTATTATAATGGTTACTAGGGTTGTTTCCAAGTCTATTATGGTTATTATCATGATTATTATGATTATTATGTTTCCTAGTATGATTGTGAGAATTATTATGATCATTACTACGATTATTCTGGTTATAATGGTTATTAAGATTATTATGTCTGTAATAAAGATTATTAGGTTATTTCCATGATTATTCTGTATATTATAACGATGTTATGATTATTACAGCCAGTATAACTATTACTATGATTATTACGTCTATTATGACTGTTGCTATGATTATTATGATTCTTATTATGATTGTTGTGGTTATTATGACGATTACTATGATTATAATGGTTGATAGCATGGTTATTATGGTCATCATTCGGATTACTATGGCTATTAAGATTATTATGGTTATTATGTCTATTATATTGGTTATTATGATCGTTTCCAAGTCTATTATGTTTATTATAATGATTATTATGATTATAATGTATCATAGTATGTTTGCGATGATTATTACGATCATTACGATGATTATTCTGGTTATTATGGTTATTAAGATTATTATGGCTGTAATATCGTTTATTAGGTTATTTCCATGATTATTCTGTTTATTATTACGATGTTATGATTATTACGGTCAGTGTAACGATTACTATGATTATCACGGCTATTATGATTGTTGCTATGATAATTATGATTATAATTATGATTGTCATGGTTGTTGTGGTTATCATGACGATTACTATGATTATATTGGTTGATAGCATGGTTACTATGATCATCATACAGATTACTATAGCTATTATGATTATTATGGTTATTATGGCTATTATAATGGTTATTATGGTTGATTCCAAATCTATTACGGTTATTATCATTATTATTATTATGATTATTATGTTTCTTAGTATGATTATGACGAATATTATGATCATCACTGAGATTCTTACGGCGATTACGACTATTGCGATTATTATGGCTATAGTAACGATTATTAGGTTTTTTTCCTGATTATTCTGTTTTTTATTACGATGTTATGATTATTACTGTCAGTATAACTATTACTATGATTATTACGTCTATTATGATTGTTCCTATGATTATTATGACTATTATTATGATTGTTATGATTGTTGTGGTTATCATGATTATTACTATGATTATAATGGATAATAGCATCGTTATTATGGTCATCATTCAGATTACTATGGCTATTAACATTACTATGGTTATTATGGCTATTATAATGGTTATTATGATCGTTTCCATGTCTATTAAGGTTATTATTATGATTATTATGATTATAATGTATCATAGTATGTTTGCGATGATTATTACGATCATTATGATGATTATTCTGGTTATTACGGTTATTAAGATTATTATGGCTGTAATATCGTTTATTAGGTTATTTCCATGATTATTCTGTTTATTATTACGATGTTATGATTATTACAGTCAGTATAACTATTACTATAATTATTGCGTCTATTATGATTGTTGCTATGATTATTATGATTATTATTATGATTGTTAAGATTGTTGTGGTTATTATGACGATTACTATGATTATAATGGTTGATAGTATGGTAGTTATGATCATCAGTCAGATTAATATAGCTATAATGGTTATTATGGTTATTATGGCTATTATAATGGTTATTAGGGTTGTTTCCAAGTCTATTATGGTTATTATCATGATTATTATGATTATTATGTTTCCTAGTTTGATTGTGAGAATTATTATGATCATTACTACGATTATTCTGGTTATAATGGTTATTAAGATTATTATGTCTGTAATAACGATTATTAGGTTATTTCCATGATTATTCTGTATATTATAACGATGTTATGATTATTACGGTCAGTGTAACGATTACTATGATTATCACGGCTATTATGATTGTTGCTATGATAATTATGATTATAATTATGATTGTCATGATTGTTGTGGTTATCATGACGATTACTATGATTATATTGGTTGATAGCATGGTTACTATGATCATCATACATATTACTATAGCTATTATGGTTATTATGGTTATTATGGCTGTTATTATGGTTATTAGAGTTGTTTCCAAGTCTATTATGGTTATTATCATGATTATTATGATTATGATGTTTTTTAGTATGATTGTGAGGATTATTATGACCATTATTATGGTTATTCTGCTTATTATGGTTATTAAGAATTATATGGCTGTAATAACGATTATTAGGCTATTTGCATGGTTATTCTGTTTATCATTACGATGTTATGATAATTACAGTCAGTATAACCATTACCATGATTATTACGTCTATTATGATTGTTCCTATGATTACTATGACTATTATTATGATTGTTATGATTGTTGTGGTTATTATGACGATTACCATGATTATAATTGTTGATGGCATGGTAATTATGATCATCAGTCAGATTACTATAGTTATTATGGTTATTATGGTTATTATGGCTATTATAATGGTTATTAGGGTTGTTTCCAAGTCTATTATGGTTACTATCATGATTATTATGATTATTATGTTTCTTAGTATGATTGTGAGGATTATTATGATCATTATTATGATAATTCTGGTTATTATGGTTGTTTAGATTATTATGTCTGTAATAACGATTATTAGGTTATTTCCTTGATTATTCTGTTTATTATAAGGATGTTATGATTATTACAGTTAGTATAACGATTACTATGATTATTACGGCTATTATGATTGTTGCTATGATTGTTATGATTGTTGTGGGTATTATGACGATTACTATGATTATAATGGTTGATAGCATGGTTATTATGATCATCATTCAGATTACTATAACTATTATGATTATTATGGTTGTTATGGCTAATATAATGGTTATTATGGCTGTTTCCAAGTCTATTATGGTTATTATCATGATTATTATGATTATTATGTTTCTTAGCATGATTATGACGAATACTATGATCATCAATGACATTCTTATGATGATTACGACTATTACGATTATTATGGCAATAATAACGATTATTAGGTAATTTCTATGATCATTCTGTTTATTATTACGATGTTATGACTGTTACGGTTAGTGTAACTATTACTATGATTATTACGGCTATTATGATTGTTGCTATGGTAATTATGATTATTATTATGATTTTTATGATTGTTGTGGTTATTATGACGATTACTATGATTATAATGGTTGATAGTATGGTAGTTATGATCATCAGTCAGATTAATATAGCTATAATGGTTATTATGGTTATTATGGCTATTATATTCGTTATTATGATTGTTTCCAAGTCTATTATGGTTATTATTATGATTATCATGATTATAAAGTTCCTTAGCATGATTGTGAAGGTTATTATGATCATTATTATTATTATTCTGGTTATTATGGCTATTAAGATTATTATGGCTGTAATAACGATTATTAGGTTATTTCCATGATTATTCTGTATATTATAACGATGTTATGATTATTACAGTTAGTATAACGATTACTATGATTATCACGGCTATTATGATTGTTGCTATGATAATTATGATTATAATTATGATTGTCATGATTGTTGTGACTATCATGACGATTACTATGATTATATTGGTTGATAGCATGGTTACTATGATCATCATACAGATTACTATAGCTATTATGATTATTATGGTTATTATGGCTATTATAATGTTTGTTATGGTTGTTTACATGTCTACTATTGTTATTATCATGATTATTATGATTACTATGTTTCTTAGTACGATTATGACGAATATTATGATCATCACTGAGATTCTTACGGCGATTACGACTATTGCGATTATTATGGCTATAGTAACGATTATTAGGTTTTTTTCCTGATTGTTCTGCTTTTTATTACGATGTTATGATTATTACTGTCAGTATAACTATTACTATGATTATTACGTCTATTATGATTGTTCCTATGATTATTATGACTATTATTATGATTGTTATGATTGTTGTGGTTATCATAATTATTACTATGATTATAATGGATAATAGCATCGTTAGTATGGTCATCATTCGGATTACTATGGCTATTAAGATTACTATGGTTATTATGGCTATTATAATGGTTATTATGATCGTTTCCATGTCTATTAAGGTTATTATTATGATTATTATGATTATAATGTATCATAGTATGTTTGCGATGATTATTACGATCATTACGATGATTATTCTGGTTATTATGGTTATTAAGATTATTATGGCTGTAATATCGTTTATTAGGTTATTTCCATGATTATTCTGTTTATTATTACGATGTTATGATTATTACAGTCAGTATAACTATTACTATAATTATTGCGTCTATTATGATTGTTGCTATGATTATTATGATTATTATTATGATTGTTAAGATTGTTGTGGTTATTATGACGATTACTGTGATTATAATGGTTGATAGTATGGTAGTTATGATCATCAGTCAGATTAATATAGCTATAATGGTTATTATGGTTATTATGGCTATTATAATGGTTATTAGGGTTGTTTCCAAGTCTATTATGGTTATTATCATGATTATTATGATTATTATGTTTCCTAGTATGATTGTGAGAATTATTATGATCATTACTACGATTATTCTGGTTATAATGGTTATTAAGATTATTATGTCTGTAATAACGATTATTAGGTTATTTCCATGATTATTCTGTATATTATAACGATGTTATGATTATTACAGCCAGTATAACTATTACTATGATTATTACGTCTATTATGACTGTTGCTATGATTATTATGATTATTATTATGATTGTTGTGGTTATTATGACGATTACTATGATTATAATGGTTGATAGCATGGTTATTATGGTCATCATTCGGATTACTATGGCTATTAAGATTATTATGGTTATTATGTCTATTATATTGGTTATTATGATCGTTTCCAAGTCTATTATGTTTATTATAATGATTATTATGATTATAATGTTGCTTAGTAAAACTGTGAGGGTTATTATGATCATTACTATTATTATTCTGGTTATTATGGTTATTAAGATTATTATGGCTGTAATAACGATTATTAGGTTATTTGCATGATTATTCTGTATATTATAACGATGTTATGATTATTACGGTCAGTGTAACGATTACTATGATTATCACGGCTATTATGATTGTTGCTATGATAATTATGATTATAATTATGATTGTCATGATTGTTGTGGTTATCATGACGATTACTATGATTATATTGGTTGATAGCATGGTTACTATGATCATCATACAGATTACTATAGCTATTATGATTATTATGGTTATTATGGCTATTATAATGGTTATTATGATCGTTTCCATGTCTATTAAGGTTATTATTATGATTATTATGATTATAATGTATCATAGTATGTTTGCGATGATTATTACGATCATTACGATGATTATTCTGGTTATTATGGTTATTAAGATTATTATGGCTGTAATATCGTTTATTAGGTTATTTCCATGATTATTCTGTTTATTATTACGATGTTATGATTATTACAGTCAGTATAACTATTACTATAATTATTGCGTCTATTATGATTGTTGCTATGATTATTATGATTATTACTATGATTGTTAAGGTTGTTGTGGTTATTATGACGATTACTATGATTATAATGGTTGATAGTATGGTAGTTATGATCATCAGTCAGATTAATATAGCTATAATGGTTATTATGGTTATTATGGCTATTATAATGGTTATTAGGGTTGTTTCCAAGTCTATTATGGTTATTATCATGATTATTATGATTATTATGTTTCCTAGTATGATTGTGAGAATTATTATGATCATTACTACGATTATTCTGGTTATAATGGTTATTAAGATTATTATGTCTGTAATAACGATTATTAGGTTATTTCCATGATTATTCTGTATATTATAACGATGTTATGATTATTACAGCCAGTATAACTATTACTATGATTATTACGTCTATTATAACTGTTGCTATGATTATTATGATTATTATTATGATTGTTGTGGTTATTATGACGATTACTATGATTATAATGGTTGATAGCATGGTTATTATGGTCATCATTCGGATTACTATGGCTATTAAGATTATTATGGTTATTATGTCTATTATATTGGTTATTATGATCGTTTCCAAGTCTATTATGTTTATTATAATGATTATTATGATTATAATGTTGCTTAGTAAAACTGTGAGGGTTATTATGATCATTACTATTATTATTCTGGTTATTATGGTTATTAAGATTATTATGGCTGTAATAACGATTATTAGGTTATTTGCATGATTATTCTGTATATTATAACGATGTTATGATTATTACGGTCAGTGTAACGATTACTATGATTATCACGGCTATTATGATTGTTGCTATGATAATTATGATTATAATTATGATTGTCATGATTGTTGTGGTTATCATGACGATTACTATGATTATATTGGTTGATAGCATGGTTACTATGATCATCATACAGATTACTACAGCTATTATGATTATTATGGTTATTATGGCTATTATAATGGTTGTTATGGTTGTTTCCATGTCTATTATGGTTATTATCATGATTATTATGATTACTATGTTTCTTAGTACGATTATGACGAATATTATGATCATCACTGAGATTCTTACGGCGATTACGACTATTGCGATTATTATGGCTATAGTAACGATTATTAGGTTTTTTTCCTGATTGTTCTGCTTTTTATTACGATGTTATGATTATTACTGTCAGTATAACTATTACTATGATTATTACGTCTATTATGATTGTTCCTATGATTATTATGACTATTATTATGATTGTTATGATTGTTGTGGTTATCATAATTATTACTATGATTATAATGGATAATAGCATCGTTAGTATGGTCATCATTCGGATTACTATGGCTATTAAGATTACTATGGTTATTATGGCTATTATAATGGTTATTATGATCGTTTCCATGTCTATTAAGGTTATTATTATGATTATTATGATTATAATGTATCATAGTATGTTTGCGATGATTATTACGATCATTACGATGATTATTCTGGTTATTATGGTTATTAAGATTATTATGGCTGTAATATCGTTTATTAGGTTATTTCCATGATTATTCTGTTTATTATTACGATGTTATGATTATTACAGTCAGTATAACTATTACTATAATTATTGCGTCTATTATGATTGTTGCTATGATTATTATGATTATTATTATGATTGTTAAGATTGTTGTGGTTATTATGACGATTACTGTGATTATAATGGTTGATAGTATGGTAGTTATGATCATCAGTCAGATTAATATAGCTATAATGGTTATTATGGTTATTATGGCTATTATAATGGTTATTAGGGTTGTTTCCAAGTCTATTATGGTTATTATCATGATTATTATGATTATTATGTTTCCTAGTATGATTGTGAGAATTATTATGATCATTACTACGATTATTCTGGTTATAATGGTTATTAAGATTATTATGTCTGTAATAACGATTATTAGGTTATTTCCATGATTATTCTGTATATTATAACGATGTTATGATTATTACAGCCAGTATAACTATTACTATGATTATTACGTCTATTATGACTGTTGCTATGATTATTATGATTATTATTATGATTGTTGTGGTTATTATGACGATTACTATGATTATAATGGTTGATAGCATGGTTATTATGGTCATCATTCGGATTACTATGGCTATTAAGATTATTATGGTTATTATGTCTATTATATTGGTTATTATGATCGTTTCCAAGTCTATTATGTTTATTATAATGATTATTATGATTATAATGTTGCTTAGTAAAACTGTGAGGGTTATTATGATCATTACTATTATTATTCTGGTTATTATGGTTATTAAGATTATTATGGCTGTAATAACGATTATTAGGTTATTTGCATGATTATTCTGTATATTATAACGATGTTATGATTATTACGGTCAGTGTAACGATTACTATGATTATCACGGCTATTATGATTGTTGCTATGATAATTATGATTATAATTATGATTGTCATGATTGTTGTGGTTATCATGACGATTACTATGATTATATTGGTTGATAGCATGGTTACTATGATCATCATACAGATTACTATAGCTATTATGATTATTATGGTTATTATGGCTATTATAATGGTTATTATGATCGTTTCCATGTCTATTAAGGTTATTATTATGATTATTATGATTATAATGTATCATAGTATGTTTGCGATGATTATTACGATCATTACGATGATTATTCTGGTTATTATGGTTATTAAGATTATTATGGCTGTAATATCGTTTATTAGGTTATTTCCATGATTATTCTGTTTATTATTACGATGTTATGATTATTACAGTCAGTATAACTATTACTATAATTATTGCGTCTATTATGATTGTTGCTATGATTATTATGATTATTACTATGATTGTTAAGGTTGTTGTGGTTATTATGACGATTACTATGATTATAATGGTTGATAGTATGGTAGTTATGATCATCAGTCAGATTAATATAGCTATAATGGTTATTATGGTTATTATGGCTATTATAATGGTTATTAGGGTTGTTTCCAAGTCTATTATGGTTATTATCATGATTATTATGATTATTATGTTTCCTAGTATGATTGTGAGAATTATTATGATCATTACTACGATTATTCTGGTTATAATGGTTATTAAGATTATTATGTCTGTAATAACGATTATTAGGTTATTTCCATGATTATTCTGTATATTATAACGATGTTATGATTATTACAGCCAGTATAACTATTACTATGATTATTACGTCTATTATAACTGTTGCTATGATTATTATGATTATTATTATGATTGTTGTGGTTATTATGACGATTACTATGATTATAATGGTTGATAGCATGGTTATTATGGTCATCATTCGGATTACTATGGCTATTAAGATTATTATGGTTATTATGTCTATTATATTGGTTATTATGATCGTTTCCAAGTCTATTATGTTTATTATAATGATTATTATGATTATAATGTTGCTTAGTAAAACTGTGAGGGTTATTATGATCATTACTATTATTATTCTGGTTATTATGGTTATTAAGATTATTATGGCTGTAATAACGATTATTAGGTTATTTGCATGATTATTCTGTATATTATAACGATGTTATGATTATTACGGTCAGTGTAACGATTACTATGATTATCACGGCTATTATGATTGTTGCTATGATAATTATGATTATAATTATGATTGTCATGATTGTTGTGGTTATCATGACGATTACTATGATTATATTGGTTGATAGCATGGTTACTATGATCATCATACAGATTACTACAGCTATTATGATTATTATGGTTATTATGGCTATTATAATGGTTGTTATGGTTGTTTCCATGTCTATTATGGTTATTATCATGATTATTATGATTATTATGTTTCTTAGTACGATTATGACGAATATTAAGATAATCACTGAGATTCTTATGGCGATTACGACTATTACGATTATTATGGCTGTAATAACGATTATTAGGTTATTTCCATGATTATTCTGTTTATTATTACGATATTATGATTATTACAGTTAGTATAGCAATTACTATGACTATTACGGCTATTCTGACTGTTGCTATGGTTATTATGATTATTCTTATGATTGTTATGATTGTTGTGGTTATTATGACGATTACTATGATTATAATGGTTGATAGCATGGTAATCATGATCATCATTCAGATTACTATAGCTATTATGATGAATATCATTATCAGGGCTATTATAATGGCTATTATGGTTGTTTCCACGTTTATTATGGTTATTGTCATGTTTATTATCATTAATATTATGAATGTTATGTTTGTTGTGGGTATTCTGACGATTACTATGATTATAATTATTGATAGCATAGAAATTATGATCATCAGTCAGATTAATATAGCTATTATGGTTATTATGGTTATTATGGCTATTATAATGGTTATTAGGGTTGTTTCCACGTCTATTATGTTTATTATCATGATTACTATGATTATTATGTTTCTTAGTATGATTGTGAGAATTATTATGATCATTACTACGATTATTCTGGTTATAATGGTTATTAAGATTATTATGTCTGTAATAACGATTATTAGGTTATTTCCATGATTATTCTGTATATTATAACGATGTTATGATTATTACATTTAGTATAACGATTACTATGATTATTACGGCTATTATGATTGTTGCTATGATTGTTATGATTGTTGTGGGTATTATGACGATTACTATGATTATAATGGTTGATAGCATGGTTATTATGGTCATCATTCGGATTACTATGGCTATTAAGATTATTTTGGTTATTATGTCTATTATATTGGTTATTATGATCGTTTCCAAGTCTATTATGTTTATTATAATGATTATTATGATTATAATGTTGCTTAGTATTACTGTGAGGGTTATTATGATCATTACTATTATTATTCTGGTTATTATGGTTATTAAGATTATTATGGCTGTAATAACGATTATTAGGTTATTTCCATGATTATTCTGTATATTATAACGATGTTATGGTTATTACAGTCAGTGTAACGATTACTATGATTATCACGGCTATTATGATTGTTGCTATGATAATTATGATCATAATTATGATTGTCATGATTGTTGTGGTTATCATGACGATTACTATGATTATATTGGTTGATAGCATGGTTACTATGATCATCATACAGATTACTATAGCTATTATGGTTATTATGGTTATTATGGCTGTTATAATGGTTATTAGGGTTCTTTCCAAGTCTATTATGGTTATTATCATGATTATTATGATTATGATGTTTTTTAGTATGATTGTGAGGATTATTATGACCATTATTATGGTTATTCTGCTTATTATGGTTATTAAGAATTATATGGCTGTAATAACGATTATTAGGCTATTTGCATGATTATTCTGTTTATCATTACGATGTTATGATAATTACAGTCAGTATAAACATTACCATGATTATTACGTCTATTATGATTGTTCCTATGATTACTATGACTATTATTATGATTGTTACGATTGTTGTGGTTATTATGACGATTACCATGATTATAATTGTTGATAGCATGGTAATTATGATCATCAGTCAGATTACTATAGTTATTATGGTTATTATGGTTATTATGGCTATTATAATGGTTATTAGGGTTGTTTCCAAGTCTATTATGGTTACTATCATGATTATTATGATTATTATGTTTCTTAGTATGATTGTGAGGATTATTATGATCATTATTATGATAATTCTGGTTATTATGGTTGTTTAGATTATTATGTCTGTAATAACGATTATTAGGTTATTTCCTTGATTATTCTGTTTATTATTACGATGTTATGATTATTACAGTTAGTATAACTACTACTATGACTATTGCGGCTATTATGATTGTGCTATGATTATTATGATTATTATTATGATTGTTATGATTGTTGTGGTTATTATGAGGGTTACTATGATTATAATGGTTGATGGCATAGAAATCATGATCATCATTCAGATTACTATAGCTATTATGATTAATACGGTTATCATGGCTATTATAATGGTTATTATGGTTGTTTCCAAGTTTATTATGGTTATTGTCATGTTTATTATCATTATTCTTATGATTGTTATGTTTGTTGTGGGGTTTATGACGATTACTATGATTATAATTGTTGATAGCATGGTAATTATGATCATCATTCAGATTACTATAACTATGATGATTATTATGGTGGTTATGGCTAATATAATGGTTATTATGGTTGTTTCCATGTCTATTATGGTTATTATCATGATTATTATGATTATTATGTTTCTTAGTACGATTATGACGAGTATTAAGGTAATCACTGAGATTCTTATGGCGATTACGACTATTACGATTATTATGGCTATAATAACGGTTATTAGGTTATTTCCATGAATAATCTGTTTATTATTACAATGTTATGATTATTACAGTTAGTATAACTATTACTATGATTATTACGTCTATTATGATTGTTGCTATGATTATTATGACTATTAGTATGATTGTTATGACTGTTGTGGTTATTATGACGATTACCATGATTATAATGGTTGCTAGCATGGTTATTATGATCATAATTCAGGTTACTATTGCTGTTATGATTATTATGTTTATTATGTCTATTATATTGGTTATTATAATTGTTTCCAAATCTATTATGGTTATTATTATGATTATTATGATTATAAAGTTCCTTAGCATGATTGTGAGGGTTATTATGATCATTATTATTATTATTCTGGTTATTAAGGTTATTAAGATTATTATGGATGTAATAACGATTATTAGGTTATTTCCATGATTATTCTGTTTATTTTTACAATGTTATGATTATTACAGTTAGTATAACTATTACTATGATTATTACGTCTATTATGATTGTTGCTATGATAATTATGATTATAATTATGATTGTCATGATTGTTGTGGTTATCATGACGATTACTATGATTATATTGGTTGATAGCATGGTAATCATGATCATCATTCAGATTACTATAGCTATTATGATGAATATCATTATCAGGGCTATTATAATTGTTATCATGGTTGTTTCCAAGTTTATTATGGTTATTGTCATGTTTATTATCACTATTATTATGATTGTTATGCTTGTTGTGGGTACTATGACCATTACTATGTTTATAATTGTTGATTGCATGGTAATTATGATCATCAGTCAGATTAATATAGCTATTATGGTTATTATGGTTATTATGGCTATTATAATGGTTATTAGGGTTGTTTCCAAGTCTATTATGGTTATTATCATGATTATTATGATTATTATGTTTCCTAGTATGGTTGTGAGAATTATTATGATCATTATTACGATTATTCTGGTTATAATGGCTATTAAGATTATTATGTCTGTAATAACGATTATTAGGTTATTTCCATGATTATTCTGTATATTATAACGATGTTATGATTATTACAGTTAGTATAACGATTACTATGATTATCACGGCTATTATGATTGTTGCTATGATAATTATGATTATAATTATGATTGTCATGATTGTTGTGACTATCATGACGATTACTATGATTATATTGGTTGATAGCATGGTTACTATGATCATCATACAGATTACTATAGCTATTATGATTATTATGGTTATTATGGCTATTATAATGTTTGTTATGGTTGTTTACATGTCTACTATTGTTATTATCATGATTATTATGATTACTATGTTTCTTAGTACGATTATGACGAATATTATGATCATCACTGAGATTCTTACGGCGATTACGACTATTGCGATTATTATGGCTATAGTAACGATTATTAGGTTTTTTTCCTGATTGTTCTGCTTTTTATTACGATGTTATGATTATTACTGTCAGTATAACTATTACTATGATTATTACGTCTATTATGATTGTTCCTATGATTATTATGACTATTATTATGATTGTTATGATTGTTGTGGTTATCATAATTATTACTATGATTATAATGGATAATAGCATCGTTAGTATGGTCATCATTCGGATTACTATGGCTATTAAGATTACTATGGTTATTATGGCTATTATAATGGTTATTATGATCGTTTCCATGTCTATTAAGGTTATTATTATGATTATTATGATTATAATGTATCATAGTATGTTTGCGATGATTATTACGATCATTACGATGATTATTCTGGTTATTATGGTTATTAAGATTATTATGGCTGTAATATCGTTTATTAGGTTATTTCCATGATTATTCTGTTTATTATTACGATGTTATGATTATTACAGTCAGTATAACTATTACTATAATTATTGCGTCTATTATGATTGTTGCTATGATTATTATGATTATTACTATGATTGTTAAGGTTGTTGTGGTTATTATGACGATTACTATGATTATAATGGTTGATAGTATGGTAGTTATGATCATCAGTCAGATTAATATAGCTATAATGGTTATTATGGTTATTATGGCTATTATAATGGTTATTAGGGTTGTTTCCAAGTCTATTATGGTTATTATCATGATTATTATGATTATTATGTTTCCTAGTATGATTGTGAGAATTATTATGATCATTACTACGATTATTCTGGTTATAATGGTTATTAAGATTATTATGTCTGTAATAACGATTATTAGGTTATTTCCATGATTATTCTGTATATTATAACGATGTTATGATTATTACAGCCAGTATAACTATTACTATGATTATTACGTCTATTATGACTGTTGCTATGATTATTATGATTATTATTATGATTGTTGTGGTTATTATGACGATTACTATGATTATAATGGTTGATAGCATGGTTATTATGGTCATCATTCGGATTACTATGGCTATTAAGATTATTATGGTTATTATGTCTATTATATTGGTTATTATGATCGTTTCCAAGTCTATTATGTTTATTATAATGATTATTATGATTATAATGTTGCTTAGTAAAACTGTGAGGGTTATTATGATCATTACTATTATTATTCTGGTTATTATGGTTATTAAGATTATTATGGCTGTAATAACGATTATTAGGTTATTTGCATGATTATTCTGTATATTATAACGATGTTATGATTATTACGGTCAGTGTAACGATTACTATGATTATCACGGCTATTATGATTGTTGCTATGATAATTATGATTATAATTATGATTGTCATGATTGTTGTGGTTATCATGACGATTACTATGATTATATTGGTTGATAGCATGGTTACTATGATCATCATACAGATTACTA
Organism: Calliopsis andreniformis; assembly: GCF_051401765.1. Lineage (NCBI taxonomy): Eukaryota > Metazoa > Arthropoda > Insecta > Hymenoptera > Andrenidae > Calliopsis > Calliopsis andreniformis. The sequence continues at coordinate 36,537 of NW_027480756.1, read as the reverse complement.
CAGCTATTATGATTATTATGGTTATTATGGCTATTATAATGGTTGTTATGGTTGTTTCCATGTCTATTATGGTTATTATCATGATTATTATGATTATTATGTTTCTTAGTACGATTATGACGAATATTAAGATAATCACTGAGATTCTTATGGCGATTACGACTATTACGATTATTATGGCTGTAATAACGATTATTAGGTTATTTCCATGATTATTCTGTTTATTATTACGATATTATGATTATTACAGTTAGTATAGCAATTACTATGACTATTACGGCTATTCTGACTGTTGCTATGATTATTATGATTATTCTTATGATTGTTATGATTGTTGTGGTTATTATGACGATTACTATGATTATAATGGTTGATAGCATGGTAATCATGATCATCATTCAGATTACTATAGCTATTATGATGAATATCATTATCAGGGCTATTATAATGGCTATTATGGTTGTTTCCACGTTTATTATGGTTATTGTCATGTTTATTATCATTAATATTATGAATGTTATGTTTGTTGTGGGTATTCTGACGATTACTATGATTATAATTATTGATAGCATAGAAATTATGATCATCAGTCAGATTAATATAGCTATTATGGTTATTATGGTTATTATGGCTATTATAATGGTTATTAGGGTTGTTTCCACGTCTATTATGTTTATTATAATGATTATTATGATTATAATGTTGCTTAGTATTACTGTGAGGGTTATTATGATCATTACTATTATTATTCTGGTTATTATGGTTATTAAGATTATTATGGCTGTAATAACGATTATTAGGTTATTTCCATGATTATTCTGTATATTATAACGATGTTATGGTTATTACAGTCAGTGTAACGATTACTATGATTATCACGGCTATTATGATTGTTGCTATGATAATTATGATCATAATTATGATTGTCATGATTGTTGTGGTTATCATGACGATTACTATGATTATATTGGTTGATAGCATGGTTACTATGATCATCATACAGATTACTATAGCTATTATGGTTATTATGGTTATTATGGCTGTTATAATGGTTATTAGGGTTCTTTCCAAGTCTATTATGGTTATTATCATGATTATTATGATTATGATGTTTTTTAGTATGATTGTGAGGATTATTATGACCATTATTATGGTTATTCTGCTTATTATGGTTATTAAGAATTATATGGCTGTAATAACGATTATTAGGCTATTTGCATGATTATTCTGTTTATCATTACGATGTTATGATAATTACAGTCAGTATAAACATTACCATGATTATTACGTCTATTATGATTGTTCCTATGATTACTATGACTATTATTATGATTGTTACGATTGTTGTGGTTATTATGACGATTACCATGATTATAATTGTTGATAGCATGGTAATTATGATCATCAGTCAGATTACTATAGTTATTATGGTTATTATGGTTATTATGGCTTTATAATGGTTATTAGGGTTGTTTCCAAGTCTATTATGGTTACTATCATGATTATTATGATTATTATGTTTCTTAGTATGATTGTGAGGATTATTATGATCATTATTATGATAATTCTGGTTATTATGGTTGTTTAGATTATTATGTCTGTAATAACGATTATTAGGTTATTTCCTTGATTATTCTGTTTATTATTACGATGTTATGATTATTACAGTTAGTATAACTACTACTATGACTATTGCGGCTATTATGATTGTGCTATGATTATTATGATTATTATTATGATTGTTATGATTGTTGTGGTTATTATGAGGGTTACTATGATTATAATGGTTGATGCCATAGAAATCATGATCATCATTCAGATTACTATAGCTATTATGATTAATACGGTTATCATGGCTATTATAATGGTTATTATGGTTGTTTCCAAGTTTATTATGGTTATTGTCATGTTTATTATCATTATTATTATGATTGTTATGTTTGTTGTGGGGTTTATGACGATTACTATGATTATAATTGTTGATAGCATGGTAATTATGATCATCATTCAGATTACTATAACTATGATGATTATTATGGTGGTTATGGCTAATATAATGGTTATTATGGTTGTTTCCATGTCTATTATGGTTATTATCATGATTATTATGATTATTATGTTTCTTAGTACGATTATGACGAGTATTAAGGTAATCACTGAGATTCTTATGGCGATTACGACTATTAGGATTATTATGGCTATAATAACGGTTATTAGGTTATTTCCATGATTAATCTGTTTATTATTACAATGTTATGATTATTACAGTTAGTATAACTATTACTATGATTATTACGTCTATTATGATTGTTGCTATGATTATTATGACTATTAGTATGATTGTTATGACTGTTGTGGTTATTATGACGATTACCATGATTATAATGGTTGCTAGCATGGTTATTATGATCATAATTCAGGTTACTATAGCTGTTATGATTATTATGTTTATTATGTCTATTATATTGGTTATTATAATTGTTTCCAAATCTATTATGGTTATTATTATGATTATTATGATTATAAAGTTCCTTAGCATGATTGTGAGGGTTATTATGATCATTATTATTATTATTCTGGTTATTAAGGTTATTAAGATTATTATGGATGTAATAACGATTATTAGGTTATTTCCATGATTATTCTGTTTATTTTTACAATGTTATGATTATTACAGTTAGTATAACTATTACTATGATTATTACGTCTATTATGATTGTTGCTATGATAATTATGATTATAATTATGATTGTCATGATTGTTGTGGTTATCATGACGATTACTATGATTATATTGGTTGATAGCATGGTAATCATGATCATCATTCAGATTACTATAGCTATTATGATGAATATCATTATCAGGGCTATTATAATTGTTATTATGGTTGTTTCCAAGTTTATTATGGTTATTGTCATGTTTATTATCACTATTATTATGATTGTTATGCTTGTTGTGAGTACTATGACCATTACTATGATTATAATTGTTGATTGCATGGTAATTATGATCATCAGTCAGATTAATATAGCTATTATGGTTATTATGGTTATTATGGCTATTATAATGGTTATTAGGGTTGTTTCCAAGTCTATTATGGTTATTATCATGATTATTATGATTATTATGTTTCCTAGTATGGTTGTGAGAATTATTATGATCATTATTACGATTATTCTGGTTATAATGGCTATTAAGATTATTATGGTTGTAATAACGAGTATTAGGTTATTTCCATGATTATTCTGTTTATTATTACGATGTTATGGTTATTACAGTCAGTATAACTATTACAATGATTATTACGTCTATCATGATTGTTCCTATGATTATTATGACTATTATTATGATTGTTATGATTGTTGTGGTTATTATGAGGGTTACGATGATTATAATGGTTCATAGCATGGTTATTATGATCATCAGCCAGATTACTATAGCTATTATGATTATTATGGTTATTATGGCTATTATAATGGTTATTATGGTTGATTCCAAATCTATTACGGTTATTATCATTATTATTATTATGATTATTATGTTTCTTAGTATGATTATGACGAATATTATGATCATCACTGAGATTCTTACGGCGATTACGACTATTGCGATTATTATGGCTATAGTAACGATTATTAGGTTTTTTTCCTGATTATTCTGTTTTTTATTACGATGTTATGATTATTACTGTCAGTATAACTATTACTATGATTATTACGTCTATTATGATTGTTCCTATGATTATTATGACTATTATTATGATTGTTATGATTGTTGTGGTTATCATGATTATTACTATGATTATAATGGATAATAGCATCGTTATTATGGTCATCATTCAGATTACTATGGCTATTAACATTACTATGGTTATTATGGCTATTATAATGGTTATTATGATCGTTTCCATGTCTATTAAGGTTATTATTATGATTATTATGATTATAATGTATCATAGTATGTTTGCGATGATTATTACGATCATTATGATGATTATTCTGGTTATTACGGTTATTAAGATTATTATGGCTGTAATATCGTTTATTAGGTTATTTCCATGATTATTCTGTTTATTATTACGATGTTATGATTATTACAGTCAGTATAACTATTACTATAATTATTGCGTCTATTATGATTGTTGCTATGATTATTATGATTATTATTATGATTGTTAAGATTGTTGTGGTTATTATGACGATTACTATGATTATAATGGTTGATAGTATGGTAGTTATGATCATCAGACAGATTAATATAGCTATAATGGTTATTATGGTTATTATGGCTATTATAATGGTTATTAGGGTTGTTTCCAAATCTATTATGGTTATTATCATGATTATTATGATTATTATGTTTCCTAGTTTGATTGTGAGAATTATTATGATCATTACTACGATTATTCTGGTTATAATGGTTATTAAGATTATTATGTCTGTAATAACGATTATTAGGTTATTTCCATGATTATTCTGTATATTATAACGATGTTATGATTATTACAGCCAGTATAACTATTACTATGATTATTACGTCTATTATGACTGTTGCTATGATTATTATGATTATTATTATGATTGTTGTGGTTATTATGACGATTACTATGATTATAATGGTTGATAGCATGGTTATTATGGTCATCATTCGGATTACTATGGCTATTAAGATTATTATGGTTATTATGTCTATTATATTGGTTATTATGATCGTTTCCAAGTCTATTATGTTTATTATAATGATTATTATGATTATAATGTTGCTTAGTATTACTGTGAGGGTTATTATGATCATTACTATTATTATTCTGGTTATTATGGTTATTAAGATTATTGTGGCTGTAATAACGATTATTAGGCTATTTCCATGATTATTCTGTTTATTATTACGATGTTATGATTATTACAGTCAGTATAACTATTACAATGATTATTACGTCTATCATGATTGTTCCTATGATTATTATGACTATTATTATGATTGTTATGATTGTTGTGGTTATTATGAGGGTTACGATGATTATAATGGTTCATAGCATGGTTATTATGATCATCAGCCAGATTACTATAGCTATTATGATTATTATGGTTATTATGGCTATTATAATGGTTATTATGGTTGATTCCAAATCTATTACGGTTATTATCATTATTATTATTATGATTATTATGTTTCTTAGTATGATTATGACGAATATTATGATCATCACTGAGATTCTTACGGCGATTACGACTATTGCGATTATTATGGCTATAGTAACGATTATTAGGTTTTTTTCCTGATTATTCTGTTTTTTATTACGATGTTATGATTATTACTGTCAGTATAACTATTACTATGATTATTACGTCTATTATGATTGTTCCTATGATTATTATGACTATTATTATGATTGTTATGATTGTTGTGGTTATCATGATTATTACTATGATTATAATGGATAATAGCATCGTTATTATGGTCATCATTCAGATTACTATGGCTATTAACATTACTATGGTTATTATGGCTATTATAATGGTTATTATGATCGTTTCCATGTCTATTAAGGTTATTATTATGATTATTATGATTATAATGTATCATAGTATGTTTGCGATGATTATTACGATCATTATGATGATTATTCTGGTTATTACGGTTATTAAGATTATTATGGCTGTAATATCGTTTATTAGGTTATTTCCATGATTATTCTGTTTATTATTACGATGTTATGATTATTACAGTCAGTATAACTATTACTATAATTATTGCGTCTATTATGATTGTTGCTATGATTATTATGATTATTATTATGATTGTTAAGATTGTTGTGGTTATTATGACGATTACTATGATTATAATGGTTGATAGTATGGTAGTTATGATCATCAGTCAGATTAATATAGCTATAATGGTTATTATGGTTATTATGGCTATTATAATGGTTATTAGGGTTGTTTCCAAGTCTATTATGGTTATTATCATGATTATTATGATTATTATGTTTCCTAGTTTGATTGTGAGAATTATTATGATCATTACTACGATTATTCTGGTTATAATGGTTATTAAGATTATTATGTCTGTAATAACGATTATTAGGTTATTTCCATGATTATTCTGTATATTATAACGATGTTATGATTATTACGGTCAGTGTAACGATTACTATGATTATCACGGCTATTATGATTGTTGCTATGATAATTATGATTATAATTATGATTGTCATGATTGTTGTGGTTATCATGACGATTACTATGATTATATTGGTTGATAGCATGGTTACTATGATCATCATACATATTACTATAGCTATTATGGTTATTATGGTTATTATGGCTGTTATTATGGTTATGAGAGTTGTTTCCAAGTCTATTATGGTTATTATCATGATTATTATGATTATGATGTTTTTTAGTATGATTGTGAGGATTATTATGACCATTATTATGGTTATTCTGCTTATTATGGTTATTAAGAATTATATGGCTGTAATAACGATTATTAGGCTATTTGCATGGTTATTCTGTTTATCATTACGATGTTATGATAATTACAGTCAGTATAACCATTACCATGATTATTACGTCTATTATGATTGTTCCTATGATTACTATGACTATTATTATGATTGTTATGATTGTTGTGGTTATTATGACGATTACCATGATTATAATTGTTGATGGCATGGTAATTATGATCATCAGTCAGATTACTATAGTTATTATGGTTATTATGGTTATTATGGCTATTATAATGGTTATTAGGGTTGTTTCCAACTCTATTATGGTTACTATCATGATTATTATGATTATTATGTTTCTTAGTATGATTGTGAGGATTATTATGATCATTATTATGATAATTCTGGTTATTATGGTTGTTTAGATTATTATGTCTGTAATAACGATTATTAGGTTATTTCCTTGATTATTTTGTTTATTATAAGGATGTTATGATTATTACAGTTAGTATAACGATTACTATGATTATTACGGCTATTATGATTGTTGCTATGATTGTTATGATTGTTGTGGGTATTATGACGATTACTATGATTATAATGGTTGATAGCATGGTTATTATGATCATCATTCAGATTACTATAACCATTATGATTATTATGGTTGTTATGGCTGATATAATGGTTATTATGGCTGTTTCCAAGTCTATTATGGTTATTATCATGATTATTATGATTATTATGTTTCTTAGCATGATTATGACGAATACTATGATCATCAATGACATTCTTATGATGATTACGACTATTACGATTATTATGGCAATAATAACGATTATTAGGTAATTTCTATGATCATTCTGTTTATTATTACGATGTTATGACTGTTACGGTTAGTGTAACTATTACTATGATTATTACGGCTATTATGATTGTTGCTATGGTAATTATGATTATTATTATGATTTTTATGATTGTTGTGGTTATTATGACGATTACTATGATTATAATGGTTGATAGTATGGTAGTTATGATCATCAGTCAGATTAATATAGCTATAATGGTTATTATGGTTATTATGGCTATTATAATGGTTATTAGGGTTGTTTCCAAGTCTATTATGGTTATTATCATGATTATTATGATTATGATGTTTTTTAGTATGATTGTGAGGATTATTATGACCATTATTATGGTTATTCTGCTTATTATGGTTATTAAGAATTATATGGCTGTAATAACGATTATTAGGCTATTTGCATGATTATTCTGTTTATCATTACGATGTTATGATAATTACAGTCAGTATAACCATTACCATGATTATTACGTCTATTATGATTGTTCCTATGATTACTATGACTATTATTATGATTGTTATGATTGTTGTGGTTATTATGAGGGTTACTATGATTATAATGGTTGATGGCATAGAAATCATGATCATCATTCAGATTACTATAGCTATTATGATTAATACGGTTATCATGGCTATTATAATGGCTATTATGGTTGTTTCCAAGTTTATTATGGTTATTGTCATGTTTATTATCATTATTATTATGATTGTTATGTTTGTTGTGGGTATTATGACGATTACTATGATTATCATTATTGATAGCATAGAAATTATGATCATCAGTCAGATTAATATAGCTATTATGGTTACTATGGTCATTATGGCTATTATAATGGTTATGAGGGTTGTTTCCAAGTCTATTATGTTTATTATCATGATTACTATGATTATTATGTTTCTTAGTATGATTGTGAGAATTATTATGATCATTACTACGATTATTCTGGTTATAATGGTTATTAAGATTATTATGTCTGTAATAACGATTATTAGGTTATTTCCATGATTATTCTGTATATTATAACGATGTTATGATTATTACAGTTAGTATAACGATTACTATGATTATTACGGCTATTATGATTGTTGCTATGATTGTTATGATTGTTGTGTGTATTATGACGATTACTATGATTATAATGGTTGATAGCATGGTTATTATGGTCATCATTCGGATTACTATGGCTATTAAGATTATTTTGGTTATTATGTCCATTATATTGGTTATTATGATCGTTTCCAAGTCTATTATGTTTATTATAATGATTATTATGATTATAATGTTGCTTAGTATTACTGTGAGGGTTATTATGATCATTACTATTAGTATTCCGGTTATTACGGTGATTAAGATTATTATGGCTGTAATAACGATTATTAGGTTATTTCCATGATTATTCTGTATATTATAACGATGTTATGATTATTACAGTCAGTGTAACGATTACTATGATTATCACGGCTATTATGATTGTTGCTATGATAATTATGATTATAATTATGATTGTCATGATTGTTGTGGTTATCATGACGATTACTATGATTATATTGGTTGATAGCATGGTTACTATGATCATCATACAGATTACTATAGCTATTATGGTTATTATGGTTATTATGGCTGTTATTATGGTTATTATTGTTGTTTCCAAGTCTATTATGGTTATTATCATGATTATTATGATTATGATGTTTTTTAGTATGATTGTGAGGATTATTATGACCATTATTATGGTTATTCTGCTTATTATGGTTATTAAGAATTATATGGCTGTAATAACGATTATTAGGCTATTTGCATGATTATTCTGTTTATCATTACGATGGTATGATAATTACAGTCAGTATAACCATTACCATGATTATTACGTCTATTATGATTGTTCCTATGATTACTATGACTATTATTATGATTGGTATGATTGTTGTGGTTATTATGACGATTACCATGATTATAATTGTTGATAGCATGGTAATTATGATCATCAGACAGATTACTATAGTTATTATGGTTATTATGGTTATTATGGCTATTATAATGGTTATTAGGGTTGTTTCCAAGTCTATTATGGTTACTATCATGATTATTATGATTATTATGTTTCTTAGTATGATTGTGAGGATTATTATGATCATTATTATGATAATTCTGGTTATTATGGTTGTTTAGATTATTATGTCTGTAATAACGATTATTAGGTTATTTCCTTGATTATTCTGTTTATTATTACGATGTTATGATTATTACAGTTAGTATAACTACTACTATGACTATTACGGCTATTATGATTGTGCTATGATTATTATGATTATTATTATGATTGTTATGATTGTTGTGGTTATTATGAGGGTTACTATGATTATAATGGTTGATGGCATAGAAATCATGATCATCATTCAGATTACTATAGCTATTATGATTAATACGGTTATCATGGCTATTATAATGGTTATTATGGTTGTTTCCAAGTTTATTATGGTTATTGTCATGTTTATTATCATTATTATTCTGATTGTTATGTTTGTTGTGGGGTTTATGACGATTACTATGATTATAATTGTTGATAGCATGGTAATTATGATCATGATTCAGATTACTATAACTATTATGATTATTATGGTTGTTATGGCTAATATAATGGTTAGTATGTCTGTTTCCAAGTCTATTATGGTTATTATCATGATTATTATGATTATTATGTTTCTTAGCATGATTATGACGAATACTATGATCATCAATGACATTCTTATGGTGATTACGACTATTACGATTATTATGGCAATAATAACGATTATTAGGTAATTTCTATGATCATTCTGTTTATTATTACGATGTTATGACTATTACGGTTAGTGTAACTATTACTATGATTATTACGGCTATTATGATTGTTGCTATGGTAATTATGATTATTATTATGATTTTTATGATTGTTGTGGTTATTATGACGATTACTATGATTATAATGGTTGATAGTATGGTAGTTATGATCATCAGGCAGATTAATATAGCTATAATGGTTATTATGGTTATTATGGCTATTATAATGGTTATTAGGGTTGTTTCCAAGTCTATTATGGTTATTATCATGATTATTATGATTATTATGTTTCCTAGTATGATTGTGAGAATTATTAAGATCATTATTACGATTATTCTGGTTATAATGGCTATTAAGATTATTATGGTTGTAATAACGAGTATTAGGTTATTTCCATGATTATTCTGTATATTATAACGATGTTATGATTATTACAGTTAGTATAACGATTACTATGATTATTACGGCTATTATGATTGTTGCTATGATTGTTATGATTGTTGTGGGTATTATGACGATTACTATGATTATAATGGTTGATAGCATGGTTATTATGATCATCATTCAGATTACTATAACTATTATGATTATTACGGTTGTTATGGCTATTATAATGGTTATTGTGGCTGTTTCCAAGTCTATTATGGTTATTATCATGATTATTATGATTATTATGTTTCTGAGCATGACTATGACGAATACTATGATCATCAATGACATTCTTATGGTGATTACGACTATTACGATTATTATGGCTATAATAACCATTATTAGGTTTTTTTCCTGATCATTCTGTTTATTATTACGATGTTATGACTATTACGGTTAGTATAACTATTACTATGATTATTACGGCTATTATGATTGTTGCTATGGTAATTATGATTATTATTATGATTGTTATGGCTGTAGTGGTTATTATGACGATTACTATGATTATAATGGTTGATAGTATGGTAGTTATGATCATCAGTCAGATTAATATAGCTATAATGGTTATTATGGTTATTATGGCTATTATAATGGTTATTAGGGTTGTTTCCAAGTCTATTATGGTTATTATCATGATTATTATGATTATTATGTTTCCTAGTATGATTGTGAGAATTATTATGATCATTACTACGATTATTCTGGTTATAATGGTTATTAAGATTATTATGTCTGTAATAACGATTATTAGGTTATTTCCATGATTATTCTGTATATTATAACGATGTTATGATTATTACAGCCAGTATAACTATTACTATGATTATTACGTCTATTATGACTGTTGCTATGATTATTACGATTATTATTATGATTGTTGTGGTTATTATGACGATTACTATGATTATAATGGTTGATAGCATGGTTATTATGGTCATCATTCGGATTACTATGGCTATTAAGATTATTATGGTTATTATGTCTATTATATTGGTTATTATGATCGTTTCCAAGTCTATTATGTTTATTATAATGATTATTATGATTATAATGTTGCTTAGTATTACTGTGAGGGTTATTATGATCATTACTATTATTATTCTGGTTATTATGGTTATTAAGATTATTATGGCTGTAATAACGATTATTAGGTTATTTGCATGATTATTCTGTATATTATAACGATGTTATGATTATTGCGGTCAGTGTAACGATTACTATGATCATCACGGCTATTATGATTGTTGCTATGATAATTATGATTATAATTATGATTGTCATGATTGTTGTGGTTATCATGACGATTACTATGATTATATTGGTTGATAGCATGGTTACTATGATCATCATACAGATTACTATAGCTATTATGATTATTATGGTTATTATGGCTATTATAATGGTTGTTATGGTTGTTTCCATGTCTATTATGGTTATTATCATGATTATTATGATTATTATGTTTCTTAGTACGCTTATGACGAATATTAAGGTAATCACTGAGATTCTTATGGCCATTGCGACTATTACGATTATTATGGCTGTAATAACGATTATTAGGTTATTTCCATGATTATTCTGTTTATTATTACGATATTATGATTATTACAGTTAGTATAGCTATTACTATGACTATTACGGCTATTCTGACTGTTGCTATGATTATTATGATTGTTCCTATGATTGTTATGATTGTTGTGGTTATTATGACGATTACTATGATTATAATGGTTGATAGCATGGTAATCATGATCATCATTCAGATTACTATAGCTATTATGATGAATATCATTATCAAGGCTATTATAATGGCTATTATGGTTGTTTCCACGTTTATTATGGCTATTGTCATGTTTATTATCATTATTATTATGATTGTTATGTTTGTTGTGGGTATTATGACGATTACTATGATTATAATTATTGATAGCATAGAAATTATGATCATCAGTCAGATTAATATAGCTATTATGGTTACTATGGTCATTATGGCTATTATAATGGTTATTAGGGTTGTTTCCAAGTCTATTATGTTTATTATCATGATTACTATGATTTTTATGTTTCTTAGTATGATTGTGAGAATTATTATGATCATTACTACGATTATTCTGGTTATAATGGTTATTAAGATTATTATGTCTGTAATAACGATTATTAGGTTATTTCCATGATTATTCTGTATATTATAACGATGTTATGATTATTACAGTTAGTATAACGATTACTATGATTATTACGGCTATTATGATTGTTGCTATGATTGTTATGATTGTTGTGTGTATTATGACGATTACTATGATTATAATGGTTGATAGCATGGTTATTATGGTCATCATTCGGATTACTATGGCTATTAAGATTATTTTGGTTATTATGTCCATTATATTGGTTATTATGATCGTTTCCAAGTCTATTATGTTTATTATAATGATTATTATGATTATAATGTTGCTTAGTATTACTGTGAGGGTTATTATGATCATTACTATTAGTATTCCGGTTATTACGGTTATTAAGATTATTATGGCTGTAATAACGATTATTAGGTTATTTCCATGATTATTCTGTTTATCATTACGATGTTATGATTATTACAGTCAGTGTAACGATTACTATGATTATCACGGCTATTATGATTGTTGCTATGATAATTATGATTATAATTATGATTGTCATGATTGTTGTGGTTATCATGACGATTACTATGATTATATTGGTTGATAGCATGGTTACTATGATCATCATACAGATTACTATAGCTATTATGGTTATTATGGTTATTATGGCTGTTATTATGGTTATTAGGGTTGTTTCCAAGTCTATTATGGTTATTATCATGATTATTATGATTATGATGTTTTTTGTATGATTGTGAGGATTATTATGACCATTATTATGGTTATTCTGCTTATTATGGTTATTAAGAATTATATGGCTGTAATAACGATTATTAGGCTATTTGCATGATTATTCTGTTTATCATTACGATGTTATGATAATTACAGTCAGTATAACCATTACCATGATTATTACGTCTATTATGATTGTTCCTATGATTACTATGACTATTATTATGATTGTTATGATTGTTGTGGTTATTATGACGATTACCATGATTATAATTGTTGATAGCATGGTAATTATGATCATCAGACAGATTACTATAGTTATTATGGTTATTATGGTTATTATGGCTATTATAATGGTTATTAGGGTTGTTTCCAAGTCTATTATGGTTACTATCATGATTATTATGATTATTATGTTTCTTAGTATGATTGTGAGGATTATTATGATCATTATTATGATAATTCTGGTTATTATGGTTGTTTAGATTATTATGTCTGTAATAACGATTATTAGGTTATTTCCTTGATTATTCTGTTTATTATTACGATATTATGATTATTACAGTTAGTATAACTACTACTATGACTATTACGGCTATTATGATTGTGCTATGATTATTATGATTATTATTATGATTGTTATGATTGTTGTGGTTATTATGAGGGTTACTATGATTATAATGGTTGATGGCATAGAAATCATGATCATCATTCAGATTACTATAGCTATTATGATTAATACGGTTATCATGGCTATTATAATGGTTATTATGGTTGTTTCCAAGTTTATTATGGTTATTGTCATGTTTATTATCATTATTATTCTGATTGTTATGTTTGTTGTGGGGTTTATGACGATTACTATGATTATAATTGTTGATAGCATGGTAATTATGATCATGATTCAGATTACTATAACTATTATGATTATTATGGTTGTTATGGCTAATATAATGGTTATTATGGCTGTTTCCAAGTCTATTATGGTTATTATCATGATTATTATGATTATTATGTTTCTTAGCATGATTATGACGAATACTATGATCATCAATGACATTCTTATGGTGATTACGACTATTACGATTATTATGGCAATAATAACGATTATTAGGTAATTTCTATGATCATTCTGTTTATTATTACGATGTTATGACTATTACGGTTAGTGTAACTATTACAATGATTATTACGGCTATTATGATTGTTGCTATGGTAATTATGATTATTATTATGATTTTTATGATTGTTGTGGTTATTATGACGATTACTATGATTATAATGGTTGATAGTATGGTAGTTATGATCATCAGGCAGATTAATATAGCTATAATGGTTATTATGGTTATTATGGCTATTATAATGGTTATTAGGGTTGTTTCCAAGTCTATTATGGTTATTATCATGATTATTATGATTATTATGTTTCCTAGTATGATTGTGAGAATTATTAAGATCATTATTACGATTATTCTGGTTATAATGGCTATTAAGATTATTATGGTTGTAATAACGAGTATTAGGTTATTTCCATGATTATTCTGTATATTATAACGATGTTATGATTATTACAGTTAGTATAACGATTACTATGATTATTACGGCTATTATGATTGTTGCTATGATTGTTATGATTGTTGTGGGTATTATGACGATTACTATGATTATAATGGTTGATAGCATGGTTATTATGATCATCATTCAGATTACTATAACTATTATGATTATTACGGTTGTTATGGCTATTATAATGGTTATTGTGGCTGTTTCCAAGTCTATTATGGTTATTATCATGATTATTATGATTATTATGTTTCTGAGCATGACTATGACGAATACTATGATCATCAATGACATTCTTATTGTGATTACGACTATTACGATTATTATGGCTATAATAACCATTATTAGGTTTTTTTCCTGATCATTCTGTTTATTATTACGATGTTATGACTATTACGGTTAGTATAACTGTTACTATGATTATTACGGCTATTATGATTGTTGCTATGGTAATTATGATTATTATTATGATTTTTATGGCTGTTGTGGTTATTATGACGATTACTATGATTATAATGGTTGATAGTATGGTAGTTATGATCATCAGTCAGATTAATATAGCTATAATGGTTATTATGGTTATTATGGCTATTATAATGGTTATTAGGGTTGTTTCCAAGTCTATTATGGTTATTATCATGATTATTATGATTATTATGTTTCCTAGTATGATTGTGAGAATTATTATGATCATTACTACGATTATTCTGGTTATAATGGTTATTAAGATTATTATGTCTGTAATAACGATTATTAGGTTATTTCCATGATTATTCTGTATATTATAACGATGTTATGATTATTACAGCCAGTATAACTATTACTATGATTATTACGTCTATTATGACTGTTGCTATGATTGTTATGATTATTATTATGATTGTTGTGGTTATTATGACGATTACTATGATTATAATGGTTGATAGCATGGTTATTATGGTCATCATTCGGATTACTATGGCTATTAAGATTATTATGGTTATTATGTCTATTATATTGGTTATTATGATCGTTTCCAAGTCTATTATGTTTATTATAATGATTATTATGATTATAATGTTGCTTAGTATTACTGTGAGGGTTATTATGATCATTACTATTATTATTCTGGTTATTATGGTTATTAAGATTATTATGGCTGTAATAACGATTATTAGGTTATTTGCATGATTATTCTGTATATTATAACGATGTTATGATTATTGCGGTCAGTGTAACGATTACTATGATTATCACGGCTATTATGATTGTTGCTATGATAATTATGATTATAATTATGATTGTCATGATTGTTGTGGTTATCATGACGATTACTATGATTATATTGGTTGATAGCATGGTTACTATGATCATCATACAGATTACTATAGCTATTATGATTATTATGGTTATTATGGCTATTATAATGGTTGTTATGGTTGTTTCCATGTCTATTATGGTTATTATCATGATTATTATGATTATTATGCTTCTTAGTACGATTATGACGAATATTAAGGTAATCACTGAGATTCTTATGGCCATTACGACTATTACGATTATTATGGCTGTAATAACGATTATTAGGTTATTTCCATGATTATTCTGTTTATTATTACGATATTATGATTATTAAAGTTAGTATAGCTATTACTATGACTATTACGGCTATTCTGACTGTTGCTATGATTATTATGATTATTCTTATGATTGTTATGATTGTTGTGGTTATTATGACGATTACTATGATTATAATGGTTGATAGCATGGTAATCATGATCATCATTCAGATTACTATAGCTATTATGATGAATATCATTATCAGGGCTATTATACTGGCTATTATGGCTGTTTCCACGTTTATTATGGCTATTGTCATGTTTATTATCATTATTATTATGATTGTTATGTTTGTTGTGGGTATTATGACGATTACTATGATTATCATTATTGATAGCATAGAAATTATGATCATCAGTCAGATTAATATAGCTATTATGGTTACTATGGTCATTATGGCTATTATAATGGTTATGAGGGTTGTTTCCAAGTCTATTATGTTTATTATCATGATTACTATGATTATTATGTTTCTTAGTATGATTGTGAGAATTATTATGATCATTACTACGATTATTCTGGTTATAATGGTTATTAAGATTATTATGTCTGTAATAACGATTATTAGGTTATTTCCATGATTATTCTGTATATTATAACGATGTTATGATTATTACAGTTAGTATAACGATTACTATGATTATTACGGCTATTATGATTGTTGCTATGATTGTTATGATTGTTGTGTGTATTATGACGATTACTATGATTATAATGGTTGATAGCATGGTTATTATGGTCATCATTCGGATTACTATGGCTATTAAGATTATTTTGGTTATTATGTCCATTATATTGGTTATTATGATCGTTTCCAAGTCTATTATGTTTATTATAATGATTAATATGATTATAATGTTGCTTAGTATTACTGTGAGGTGTTATTATGATCATTACTATTAGTATTCCGGTTATTACGGTTATTAAGATTATTATGGCTGTAATAACGATTATTAGGTTATTTCCATGATTATTCTGTATATTATAACGATGTTATGATTATTACAGTCAGTGTAACGATTACTATGATTATCACGGCTATTATGATTGTTGCTATGATAATTATGATTATAATTATGATTGTCATGATTGTTGTGGTTATCATGACGATTACTATGATTATATTGGTTGATAGCATGGTTACTATGATCATCATACAGATTACTATAGCTATTATGGTTATTATGGTTATTATGGCTGTTATTATGGTTATTAGGGTTGTTTCCAAGTCTATTATGGTTATTATCATGATTATTATGATTATGATGTTTTTTAGTATGATTGTGAGGATTATTATGACCATTATTATGGTTATTCTGCTTATTATGGTTATTAAGAATTATATGGCTGTAATAACGATTATTAGGCTATTTGCATGATTATTCTGTTTATCATTACGATGTTATGATAATTACAGTCAGTATAACCATTACCATGATTATTACGTCTATTATGATTGTTCCTATGATTACTATGACTATTATTATGATTGTTATGATTGTTGTGGTTATTATGACGATTACCATGATTACAATTGTTGATAGCATGGTAATTATGATCATCAGACAGATTACTATAGTTATTATGGTTATTATGGTTATTATGGCTATTATAATGGTTATTAGGGTTGTTTCCAAGTCTATTATGGTTACTATCATGATTATTATGATTATTATGTTTCTTAGTATGATTGTGAGGATTATTATGATCATTATTATGATAATTCTGGTTATTATGGTTGTTTAGATTATTATGTCTGTAATAACGATTATTAGGTTATTTCCTTGATTATTCTGTTTATTATTACGATATTATGATTATTACAGTTAGTATAACTACTACTATGACTATTACGGCAATTATGATTGTGCTATGATTATTATGATTATTATTATGATTGTTATGATTGTTGTGGTTATTATGAGGGTTACTATGATTATAATGGTTGATGGCATAGAAATCATGATCATCATTCAGATTACTATAGCTATTATGATTAATACGGTTATCATGGCTATTATAATGGTTATTATGGTTGTTTCCAAGTTTATTATGGTTATTGTCATGTTTATTATCATTATTATTATGATTGTTATGTTTGTTGTGTGGTTTATGACGATTACTATGATTATAATTGTTGATAGCATGGTAATTATGATCATGATTCAGATTACTATAACTATTATGATTATTATGGTTGTTATGGCTAATATAATGGTTATTATGTCTGTTTCCAAGTCTATTATGGTTATTATCATGATTATTATGATTATTATGTTTCTTAGCATGATTATGACGAATACTATGATCATCAATGACATTCTTATGGTGATTACGACTATTACGATTATTATGGCAATAATAACGATTATTAGGTAATTTCTATGATCATTCTGTTTATTATTACGATGTTATGATTATTACAGTCAGTATAACTATTACTATAATTATTGCGTCTATTATGATTGTTGCTATGATTATTATGATTATTATTATGATTGTTAAGATTGTTGTGGTTATTATGACGATTACTATGATTATAATGGTTGATAGTATGGTAGTTATGATCATCAGTCAGATTAATATAGCTATAATGGTTATTATGGTTATTATGGCTATTGTAATGGTTATTAGGGTTGTTTCCAAGTCTATTATGGTTATTATCATGATTATTATGATTATTATGTTTCCTAGTTTGATTGTGAGAATTATTATGATCATTACTACGATTATTCTGGTTATAATGGTTATTAAGATTATTATGTCTGTAATAACGATTATTAGGTTATTTCCATGATTATTCTGTATATTATAACGATGTTATGATTATTACAGCCAGTATAACTATTACTATGATTATTACGTCTATTATGACTGTTGCTATGATTATTATGATTATTATTATGATTGTTAAGGTTATTATGACGATTACTATGATTATAATGGTTGATAGCATGGTTATTATGGTCATCATTCGGATTACTATGGCTATTAAGATTATTATGGTTATTATGTCTATTATATTGGTTATTATGATCGTTTCCAAGTCTATTATGTTTATTATAATGATTATTATGATTATAATGTTGCTTAGTATTACTGTGAGGGTTATTATGATCATTACTATTATTATTCTGGTTATTATGGTTATTAAGATTATTGTGGCTGTAATAACGATTATTAGGTTATTTGCATGATTATTCTGTATATTATAACGATGTTATGATTATTACGGTCAGTGTAACGATTACTATGATTATCACGGCTATTATGATTGTTGCTATGATAATTATGATTATAATTATGATTGTCATGATTGTTGTGGTTATCATGACGATTACTATGATTATATTGGTTCATAGCATGGTTACTATGATCATCATACAGATTACTATAGCTATTATGGTTATTATGGTTATTATGGCTGTTATTATGGTTATTAGGGTTGTTTCCAAGTCTATTATGGTTATTATCATGATTATTATGATTATGATGTTTTTTGTATGATTGTGAGGATTATTATGACCATTATTATGGTTATTCTGCTTATTATGGTTATTAAGAATTATATGGCTGTAATAACGATTATTAGGCTATTTGCATGATTATTCTGTTTATCATTACGATGTTATGATAATTACAGTCAGTATAACCATTACCATGATTATTACGTCTATTATGATTGTTCCTATGATTACTATGACTATTATTATGATTGTTATGATTGTTGTGGTTATTATGACGATTACCATGATTATAATTGTTGATAGCATGGTAATTATGATCATCAGACAGATTACTATAGTTATTATGGTTATTATGGTTATTATGGCTATTATAATGGTTATTAGGGTTGTTTCCAAGTCTATTATGGTTACTATCATGATTATTATGATTATTATGTTTCTTAGTATGATTGTGAGGATTATTATGATCATTATTATGATAATTCTGGTTATTATGGTTGTTTAGATTATTATGTCTGTAATAACGATTATTAGGTTATTTCCTTGATTATTCTGTTTATTATTACGATATTATGATTATTACAGTTAGTATAACTACTACTATGACTATTACGGCTATTATGATTGTGCTATGATTATTATGATTATTATTATGATTGTTATGATTGTTGTGGTTATTATGAGGGTTACTATGATTATAATGGTTGATGGCATAGAAATCATGATCATCATTCAGATTACTATAGCTATTATGATTAATACGGTTATCATGGCTATTATAATGGTTATTATGGTTGTTTCCAAGTTTATTATGGTTATTGTCATGTTTATTATCATTATTATTCTGATTGTTATGTTTGTTGTGGGGTTTATGACGATTACTATGATTATAATTGTTGATAGCATGGTAATTATGATCATGATTCAGATTACTATAACTATTATGATTATTATGGTTGTTATGGCTAATATAATGGTTATTATGGCTGTTTCCAAGTCTATTATGGTTATTATCATGATTATTATGATTATTATGTTTCCTAGTATGATTGTGAGAATTATTAAGATCATTATTACGATTATTCTGGTTATAATGGCTATTAAGATTATTATGGTTGTAATAACGAGTATTAGGTTATT
This sequence comes from Calliopsis andreniformis, assembly GCF_051401765.1. Taxonomy (NCBI): domain Eukaryota; kingdom Metazoa; phylum Arthropoda; class Insecta; order Hymenoptera; family Andrenidae; genus Calliopsis; species Calliopsis andreniformis. The sequence continues at coordinate 15,352 of NW_027480756.1, read as the reverse complement.
TCCATGATTATTCTGTATATTATAACGATGTTATGATTATTACAGTTAGTATAACGATTACTATGATTATTACGGCTATTATGATTGTTGCTATGATTGTTATGATTGTTGTGGGTATTATGACGATTACTATGATTATAATGGTTGATAGCATGGTTATTATGATCATCATTCAGATTACTATAACTATTATGATTATTACGGTTGTTATGGCTATTATAATGGTTATTGTGGCTGTTTCCAAGTCTATTATGGTTATTATCATGATTATTATGATTATTATGTTTCTGAGCATGACTATGACGAATACTATGATCATCAATGACATTCTTATGGTGATTACGACTATTACGATTATTATGGCTATAATAACCATTATTAGGTTTTTTTCCTGATCATTCTGTTTATTATTACGATGTTATGACTATTACGGTTAGTATAACTATTACTATGATTATTACGGCTATTATGATTGTTGCTATGGTAATTATGATTATTATTATGATTTTTATGGCTGTTGTGGTTATTATGACGATTACTATGATTATAATGGTTGATAGTATGGTAGTTATGATCATCAGTCAGATTAATATAGCTATAATGGTTATTATGGTTATTATGGCTATTATAATGGTTATTAGGGTTGTTTCCAAGTCTATTATGGTTATTATCATGATTATTATGATTATTATGTTTCCTAGTATGATTGTGAGAATTATTATGATCATTACTACGATTATTCTGGTTATAATGGTTATTAAGATTATTATGTCTGTAATAACGATTATTAGGTTATTTCCATGATTATTCTGTATATTATAACGATGTTATGATTATTACAGCCAGTATAACTATTACTATGATTATTACGTCTATTATGACTGTTGCTATGATTATTATGATTATTATTATGATTGTTGTGGTTATTATGACGATTACTATGATTATAATGGTTGATAGCATGGTTATTATGGTCATCATTCGGATTACTATGGCTATTAAGATTATTATGGTTATTATGTCTATTATATTGGTTATTATGATCGTTTCCAAGTCTATTATGTTTATTATAATGATTATTATGATTATCATGTTGCTTAGTATTACTGTGAGGGTTATTATGATCATTACTATTATTATTCTGGTTATTATGGTTATTAAGATTATTATGGCTGTAATAACGATTATTAGGTTATTTGCATGATTATTCTGTATATTATAACGATGTTATGATTATTACAGTCAGTATAACTATTACTATAATTATTGCGTCTATTATGATTGTTGCTATGATTATTATGATTATTATTATGATTGTTAAGATTGTTGTGGTTATTATGACGATTACTATGATTATAATGGTTGATAGTATGGTAGTTATGATCATCAGTCAGATTACTATAGCTATTATGATTATTATGGTTGTTATGGCTATTATAATGGGTGTTATGGTTGTTTCCATGTCTATTATGGTTATTATCATGATTATTATGATTATTATGTTTCTTAGTACGATTATGACGAATATTAAGATAATCACTGAGATTCTTATGGCGATTACGACTATTACGATTATTATGTCTGTAATAACGATTATTAGGATATTTCCATGATTATTCTGTTTATTATTACGATATTATGATTATTACAGTTAGTATAGCTATTACTATGACTATTACGGCTATTCTGACTGTTGCTATGATTATTATGATTGTTCCTATGATTGTTATGATTGTTGTGGTTATTATGACGATTACTATGATTATAATGGTTGATAGCATGGTAATCATGATCATCATTCAGATTACTATAGCTATTATGATGAATATCATTATCAGGGCTATTATAATGGCTATTATGGTTGTTTCCACGTTTATTATGGCTATTGTCATGTTTATTATCATTATTATTATGATTGTTATGTTTGTTGTGGGTATTATGACGATTACTATGATTATAATTATTGATAGCATAGAAATTATGATCATCAGTCAGATTAATATAGCTATTATGGTTACTATGGTTATTATGGCTATTATAATGGTTATTAGGGTTGTTTCCAAGTCTATTATGGTTATTATCATGATTATTATGATTATTATGTTTCCTAGTATGATTGTGAGAATTATTATGATCATTGTAACGATTATTCTGGTTATAATGGCTATTAAGATTATTATGGTTGTAATAACGAGTATTAGGTTATTTCCATGATTATTCTGTATATTATAACGATGTTATGTTTATTACAGTTAGTATAACGATTACTATGATTATTACGGCTATTATGATTGTTGCTATGATTGTTATGATTGTTGTGGGTATTATGACGATTACTATGATTATAATGGTTGATAGCATGGTTATTATGGTCATCATTCGGATTACTATGGCTATTAAGATTATTATGGTTATTATGTCTATTATATTGGTTATTATGATCGTTTCCAAGTCTATTATGTTTATTATAATGATTATTATGATTATCATGTTGCTTAGTATTACTGTGAGGGTTATTATGATCATTACTATTATTATTCTGGTTATTATGGTTATTAAGATTATTATGGCTGTAATAACGATTATTAGGTTATTTGCATGATTATTCTGTATATTATAACGATGTTATGATTATTACAGTCAGTGTAACGATTACTATGATTATCACGGCTATTATGATTGTTGCTATCATCATTATGATTATAATTATGATTGTCATGGTTGTTGTGGTTATCATGACGATTACTGTGATTATATTGGTTGATAGCATGGTAATCATGATCATCATTCCGATTACTATAGCTGTTATGATTATTATGTTTATTATGTCTATTATATTCGTTATTATGATTGTTTCCAAATCTATTATGGTTATTATTATGATTATCATGATTATAAGGTTCCTTAGCATGATTGTGAGGGTTATTATGATCATTATTATTATTATTCTGGTTATTATGGCTATTAAGATTATTATGGCTGTAATAACGATTATTAGGTTATTTCCATGATTATTCTGTATATTATAACGATGTTATGATTATTACAGTCAGTGTAACGATTACTATGATTATCACGGCCATTATGATTGTTGCTATGATAATTATGATTATAATTATGATTGTCATGATTGTTGCGGTTATCATGACGATTACTATGATTATATTGGTTGATAGCATGGTAATCATGATCATCATTCAGATTACTATAGCTGTTATGATTATTATGTTTATTATGTCTATTATATTGGTTATTATGGTTGTTTCCAAATCTATTATGGTTATTATTATGATTATCATGATTATAAGGTTCCTTAGCATGATTCTGAGGGTTATTATGATCATTATTATTATTATTCTGGTTATTATGGCTATTAAGATTATTATGGCTGTAATAACGATTATTAGGTTATTTCCATGATTATTCTGTATATTATAACGATGTTATGATTATTACAGTTAGTATAACGATTACTATGATTATCACGGCTATTATGATTGTTGCTATGATAATTATGATTATAATTATGATTGTCACGATTGTTGTGACTATCATGACGATTACTATGATTATATTGGTTGATAGCATGGTTACTATGATCATCATACAGATTACTATAGCTATTATGATTATTATGGTTATTATGGCTATTATAATGTTTGTTATGGTTGTTTACATGTCTACTATTGTTATTATCATGATTATTATGATTATTATGTTTCTTAGTACGATTATGACGAATATTATGATAATCACTGAGATTCTTATGGCGATTACGACTATTACGATTATTATGGCTGTAATAGCGATTATTAGGCTATTTCCATGGTTATTCTGTTTATTATTACGATGTTATGATTATTACAGTCAGTATAACTATTACCATGATTATTACGCCTATTATGATTGTTCCTATGATTATTATGACTATTACTATGATTGTTATGATTGTTGTGGTTATCATGATTATTACTATGATTATAATGGATAATAGCATCGTTATTATGGTCATCATTCGGATTACTATGGCTAATAAGATTACTATGGTTATTATGGCTATTATAATGGTTATTATGATCGTTTCCATGTCTATTAAGGTTATTATTATGATTATTATGATTACAATGTATCATAGTATGTTTGCGATGATTATTACGATCATTATCATGATTATTCTGGTTATTATGGTTATTAAGATTATTATGGCTGTAATATCGTTTATTAGGTTATTTCCATGATTATTCTGTTTATTATTACGATGTTATGATTATTACTGTCAGTATAACTATTACTATAATTATTGCGTCTATTATGATTGTTGCTATGATTATTATGATTATTATTATGATTGTTAAGATTGTTGTGGTTATTATGACGATTACTATGATTATAATGGTTGATAGCATGTTAATCATGATCATCATTCAGATTACTACAGCTATTATGATTAATACGGTTATCATGGGTATTATACTGGTTATTATGGTTGTTTCCAAGTTTATATGGTTATTGTCATGTTTATTATCATTATTATTATGATTGCTATGTTTGTTGTGGGTATTATGACGATTACTATGATAATAATTGTTGATAGCATGGTAATTATGATCATCAGTCAGATTAATATAGCTATTATGGTTATTATGGTTGTTATGGCTAATATAATGGTTAGTATGGCTGTTTCGAAGTCTATTATGGTTATTATCATGATTATTATGATTATTATGTTTCTTAGCATGATTATGACGAATACTATGATCATCAATGACATTCTTATGGTGATTACGACTATTACGATTATTATGGCAATAATAACGATTATTAGGTAATTTCTATGATCATTCTGTTTATTATTACGATGTTATGACTATTACGGTTAGTATAACTATTACTATGATTATTACGGCTATTATGATTGTTGCTATGGTAATTATGATTATTATTATGATTTTTATGATTGTTGTGGTTATTATGACGATTACTATGATTATAATGGTTGATAGTATGGTAGTTATGATCATCAGTCAGATTAATATAGCTATAATGGTTATTATGGTTATTATGGCTATTATAATGGTTATTAGGGATGTTTCCAAGTCTATTATGGTTATTATCATGATTATTATGATTATTATGTTTCCTAGTATGATTGTGAGAATTATTATGATCATTATTACGATTATTCTGGTTATAATGGCTATTAAGATTATTATGGTTGTAATAACGAGTATTAGGTTATTTCCATGATTATTCTGTATATTATAACGATGTTATGATTATTACAGTTAGTATAACGATTACTATGATTATTACGGCTATTATGATTGTTGCTATGATTGTTATGATTGTTGTGGGTATTATGACGATTACTATGATTATAATGGTTGATAGCATGGTTATTATGGTCATCATTCGGATTACTATGGCTATTAAGATTATTATGGTTATTATGTCTATTATATTGGTTATTATGATCGTTTCCAAGTCTATTATGTTTATTATAATGATTATTATGATTATAATGTTGCTTAGTATTACTGTGAGGGTTATTATGATCATTACTATTATTATTCTGGTTATTATGGTTATTAAGATTATTATGGCTGTAATAACGATTATTAGGTTATTTGCATGATTATTCTGTATATTATAACGATGTTATGATTATTACAGTCAGTGTAACGATTACTATGATTATCACGGCTACTATGATTGTTGCTATCATAATTATGATTATAATTATGATTGTCATGATTGTTGTGGTTATCATGACGATTACTGTGATTATATTGGTTGATAGCATGGTAATCATGATCATCATTCAGATTACTATAGCTGTTATGATTATTATGTTTATTATGTCTATTATATACGTTATTATGATTGTTTCCAAATCTATTATGTTTATTATTATGATTATCATGATTATAAAGTTCCTTAGCATGATTGTGAGGGTTATTATGATCATTATTATTATTATCTGGTTATTATGGCTATTAAGATTATTATGGCTGTAATAACGATTATTAGGTTATTTCCATGATTATTCTGTATATTATAACGATGTTATGATTATTACAGTTAGTATAACGATTACTATGATTATCACGGCTATTATGATTGTTGCTATGATAATTATGATTATAATTAAGATTGTCATGATTGTTGTGACTATCATGACGATTACTATGATTATATTGGTTGATAGCATGGTTACTATGATCATCATACAGATTACTATAGCTATTATGATTATTATGGTTATTATGGCTATTATAATGGTTATTATGGTTGATTCCCAATCTATTACGGTTATTATCATTATTATTATTATGATTATTATGTTTCTTAGTATGACTATGACGAATATTATGATCATCACTGAGATTCTTACGGCGATTACGACTATTGCGATTATTATGGCTATAATAACGATTATTAGGTTTTTTTCCTGATTATTCTGTTTTTTATTACGATGTTATGATTATTACTGTCAGTATAACTATTACTATGATTATTACGTCTATTATGATTGTTCCTATGATTATTATGACCATTATTATGATTGTTATGATTGTTGTGGTTATTATGAGGGTTACTATGATTATAATGGTTGATGGCATAGAAATCATGATCATCATTCAGACTACTATAGCTATTATGATTAATACGGTTATCATGGCTATTATAATGGCTATTATGGTTGTTTCCAAGTTTATTATGGATATTGTCATGTTTATTATCATTAGTATTATGATTGTTATGTTTGTTGTGGGGTTTGTGACGATTACTATGATTATAATTGTTGATAGCATGTTAATTATGATCATCATTCAGATTACTATGGCTATTAAGATTACTATGGTTATTATGGCTATTATAATGGTTATTATGATCGTTTCCATGTCTATTAAGGTTATTATTATGATTATTATGATTATAATGTATCATAGTATGTTTGCGATGATTATTACGATCATTAAGATGATTATTCTGGTTATTATGGTTATTAAGATTATTATGGCTGTAATATCGTTTATTAGGTTATTTCCATGATTATTCTGTTTATTATTACGATGTTATGATTATTACAGTCAGTATAACTATTACTATAATTATTGCGTCTATTATGATTGTTGCTATGATTATTATGATTATTATTATGATTGTTAAGATTGTTGTGGTTATTATGACGATTACTATGATTATATTGGTTGATAGTATGGTAGTTATGATCATCAGTCAGATTAATATAGCTATAATTGTTATTATGGTTATTATGGCTATTATAATGGTTATTAGGGTTGGTTCCAAGTCTATTATGGTTATTATCATGATTATTATGATTATTATGTTTCCTAGTATGATTGTGAGAATTATTATGATCATTATTACGATTATTCTGGTTATAATGGCTATTAAGATTATTATGGTTGTAATAACGAGTATTAGGTTATTTCCATGATTATTCTGTATATTATAACGATGTTATGATTATTACAGTTAGTATAACGATTACTATGATTATTACGGCTATTATGATTGTTGCTATGATTGTTACGATTGTTGTGGGTATTATGACGATTACTATGATTATAATGGTTGATAGCATGGTTATTATGATCATCATTCAGATTACTATAACTATTATGATTATTACGGTTGTTATGGCTATTATAATGGTTATTGTGGCTGTTTCCAAGTCTATTATGGTTATTATCATGATTATTATGGTTATTATGTTTCTGAGCATGATTATGACGAATACTATGATCATCAATGACATTCTTATGGTGATTACGACTATTACGATTATTATGGCTATAATAACCACTATTAGGTTTTTTTCCTGATCATTCTGTTTATTATTACGATGTTTTGACTATTACGGTTAGTATAACTATTACTATGATTATCACGGCTATTATGATTGTTGCTATGATTGTTATGATTGTTGTGGGTATTATGACGATTACTATGATTATAATGGTTGATAACATGGTTATTATGGTCATCATTCGGATTACTATGGCTATTAAGGTTATTATGGTTATTATGTCTATTATATTGGTTCTTATGATCGTTTCCAAGTCTATTATGTTTATTATAATGATTATTATGATTATAATGTTGCTTAGTATTACTGTGAGGGTTATTATGATCATTACTATTATTATTCTGGTTATTATGGTTATTAAGATTATTATGGCTGTAATAACGATTATTAGGTTATTTGCATGATTATTCTGTATATTATAACGATGTTATGATTATTACAGTCAGTGTAACGATTACTATGATTATCACGGCTATTATGATTGTTGCTATGATAATTATGATTATAATTATGATTGTCATGATTGTTGTGGTTATCATGACGATTACTATGATTATATTGGTTGATAGCATGGTAATCATGATCATCATTCAGATTACTATAGCTATTATGATGAATATCATTATCAGGGCTATTATAATTGTTATTATGGTTGTTTCCAAGTTTATTATGGTTATTGTCATGTTTATTATCATTATTATTATGATTGATATGCTTGTTGTGGTTATTATGACGATTACTATGATTATAATTGTTGATAGCACGATAATTATGATCATCAGTCAGATTACTATAGCTATTATGGTTATTATGGTTATTATGGCTGTTATAATGGTTATTAGGGTTGTTTCCAAGTCTATTATGGTTATTATCATGATTATTATGATTATTTTGTTTCTTAGTATGATTGTGAGGATTATTATGATCATCACTGAGATTCTTATGGTGATTACGACTATTATGATTATTATGGCTATAATAACGATTATTAGGCTATTTCCATGATTAGTCTGTTTATTATTACAATGTTATGATTGCTACAGTTAGTATAACTATTACTATGGTAATTACGTCTATTATGATTTTTGCTATGATTATTATGACTATTATTATGATTGTTATGATTTTTGTGGTTATTATGACGATTACTATGATTATAATGGTTGATAGCATGGTAATCATGATCATCATTCAGATTACTATAGCAATTATCATTAATATGGTTATCATGGCTATTATAATGGTTATTACGGTTGTTTCCATGTCTATTATGGTTATTGCCATGTTTATTATTATTATTATTATTATGATTGTTATGTTTGTTGTCGTTATTATGACGATTACTTTGATTATAGTTGTTGATAGCATGGTAGTTATGATCATCAGTCAGATTATTATAGCTATTACGGTTATTACGGTCATTATGGCTATTATAATGGTTATTAGGGTTGTTTCCAAGTCTATTATGGTTATTTTCATGATTATTATGATTATGATGTTTTTTAGTATGATTGTGAGGATTATTATGACCATTATTGTGGTTATTCTGCTTATTATGGTTATTAGGAATTATATGGCTGTAATAACGATTATTAGGCTATTTGCATGATTATTCTGTTTATCATTACGATGTTATGACAATTACAGTCAGTATAACCATTACCATGATTATTACGTCTATTATGATTGTTCCTATGATTATTATGACTATTATTATGATTGTTATGATTGTTGTGGTTATTATGACGATTACCATGATTATAATTGTTGATAGCATGGTAATTATGATCATCAGTCAGATTACTATAGTTATTATGGTTATTATGGTTATTATGGCTATTATAATGGTTATTAGGGCTGTTTCCAAGTCTATTATGGTTATTATCATGATTATTATGATTATTATGTTTCTTAGTATGATTGTGAGGATTATTATGATCATTATTATGATAATTCTGGTTATTATGGTTGTTTAGATTATTATGTCTGTAATAACGATTATTAGGTTATTTCCTTGATTATTCTGTTTATTATTACGATGTTATGATTATTACAGTTAGTATAACTATTACTATGACTATTACGGCTATTATGATTGTGCTATGATTATTATGATTATTATTATGATTGTTATGATTGTTGTGGTTATTATGAGGGTTACTATGATTATAATGGTTGATGGCATAGAAATCATGATCATCATTCAGATTACTATAGCTATTATGATTAATACGGTTATCATGGCTATTATAATGGTTATTATGGTTGTTTCCAAGTTTATTATGGTTATTGTCATGTTTATTATCATTATTATTGTGATTGTTATGTTTGTTGTGGGGTTTATGACGATTACTATGATTATAATTGTTGATAGCATGGTAATTATGATCATCATTCAGATTAGTATAACTATTATGATTATTATGGTTGTTATGGCTAATATAATGGTTATTATGGCTGTTTCCAAGTCTATTATGGTTATTATCATGATTATTATGATTATTATGTTTCTTAGCATGATTATGACGAATACTATGATCATCAATGACATTCTTATGGTGATTACGACTATTACGATTATTATGGCAATAATAACGATTATTAGGTAATTTCTATGATCATTCTGTTTATTATTACGATGTTATGACTATTACGGTTAGTATAACTATTACTATGATTATTACGACCTATTATGATTGTTGCTATGATAATTATGATTATTCCTATGATTTTTATGACTGTTGTGGTTATTATGACGATTACTATGATTATAATGGTTGATAGTATGGTAGTTATGATCATCAGTCAGATTAATATAGCTGTAATGGTTATTATGGTTATTATGGCTATTATAATGGTTATTAGGGTTGTTTCCAAGTCTATTATGGTTATTATCATGATTATTATGATTATTATGTTTCCTAGTATGATTGTGAGAATTATTATGATCATTGTTACGATTATTCTGGTTATAATGGCTATTAAGATTATTATGGTTGTAATAACGAGTACTAGGTCATTTCCATGATTATTCTGTATATTATAACGATGTTATCATTATTACAGTTAGTATAACGATTACTACGATTATTACGGCTATTATGATTGTTGCTATGATTGTTATGATTGTTGTGGGTATTATGACGATTACTATGATTATAATGGTTGATAGCATGGTTATTATGGTCATCATTCGGATTACTATGGCTATTAAGATTATTATGGTTATTATGTCTATTATATTGGTTATTATGATCGTCTCCAAGTCTATTATGTTTATTATAATGATTATTATGATTATAATGTTGCTTAGAATTACTGTGAGGGTTATTATGATCATTACTATTATTATTCTTGTTATTATGGTTATTAAGATTATTATGGCTGTAATAACGATTATTAGGTTATTTGCATGATTATTCTGTATATTATAACGATGTTATGATTATTGCAGTCAGTGTAACTATTACTATGATTATCACGGCTATTATGATTGTTGCTATGATAATTATGATTATAATTATGATTGTCATGATTGTTGTGGTTATCATGACGATTACTATGATTATATTGGTTGATAGCATGGTTACTATGATCATCATACAGATTACTATAGCTATTATGATTATTATGGTTATTATGGCTATTATAATGGTTGTTATGGTTGTTTCCATGTCTATTATGGTTATTATCATGATTATTATGATTATTATGTTTCTTAGTACGATTATGACGAAAATTAAGATAATCACTGAGATTCCTATGGCGATTACGACTATTACGATTATTATGGCTGTAATAACGATTATTAGGTTATTTTCATGATTATTCTGTTTATTATTACGATATTATGATTATTACAGTTAGTATAGCTATTACTATGACTATTACGGCTATTCTGACTGTTGCTATGATTATTATGATTATTCTTATGACTGTTATGATTGTTGTGGTTATTATGACGATTACTATGATTATAACGGTTGATAGCATGGTAATCATGATCATCATTCAGATTACTATAGCTATTATGATGAATATCATTAGCAGGGATATTATAATGGCTATTATGGTTGTTTCCACGTTTATTATGGTTATTGTCATGTTTATTATCATTATTGTTATGATTGTTATGTTTGTTGTGGGTATTATGACGATTACTATGATTATAATTATTGATAGCATGGTAATTATGATCATCAGTCAGATTAATATAGCTATTATGGTTATTATGGTTATTATGGCTATTATAAAGGTTATTAGGGTTGTTTCCAAGTCTATTATGCTTATTATCATGATTACTATGATTATTATGTTTCTTAGTATGATTGTGAGAATTATTATGATCATTACTACGATTATTCTGGTTATAATGGTTATTAAGATTATTATGTCTGTAATAACGATTATTAGGTTATTTCCATGATTATTCTGTATATTATAACGATGTTATGATTAGTACAGCCAGTATAACTATTACTATGATTATTACGTCTATTATGACTGTTGCTATGATTATTATGATTATTATTATGATTGTCGTGGTTATCATGACGATTACTATGATTATAATGATTGATAGCATGGTTATTATGGTCATCATTCGGATTACTATGGCTGTTAAGATTATTATGGTTATTATGTCTATTATATTGGTTATTATGGCTGTTTCCAAGTCTATTATGGTTATTATCATGATTATTATGATTATTATGTTTCTGAGCATGATTATGACGAATACTCTGATCATCAATGACATTCTTATGGTGATTACGACTATTACGATTATTATGGCTAATATAACCATTATTAGGTTTTTTTCCTGATCATTCTGTTTATTATTACGATGTTATGACTATTACGGTTAGTATAACTATTACTATGATTATTACGGCTATTATGATTGTTGCTATGGTAATTATGATTATTATAATGATTTTTATGACTGTTGTGGTTATTATGACGATTACTATGATTATAATGGTTGATAGTATGGTAGTTATGATCATCAGTCAGATTAATATAGCTATAATGGTTATTATGGTTATTATGGCTGTTATAATGGTTATTAGGGTTGTTTCCAAGTCTATTATGGTTATTATCATGATTATTATGATTATTATGTTTCTTAGTATGATTGTGAGAATTATTATGATCATTGTTACGATTATTCTGGTTATAATGGCTATTAAGATTATTATGGTTGTAATAACGAGTATTAGGTTATTTCCATGATTATTCTGTATATTATAACGATGTTATGATTATTACAGTCAGTATAACTATTACTATAATTATTGCGTCTATTATGATTGTTGCTATGATTATTATGTTTATTATTATGATTGTTAAGATTGTTGTGGTTATTATGACGATTACTATGATTATAATGGTTGATAGTATGGTAGTTATGATCATCAGTCAGATTAATATAGCTATAATGGTTATTATGGTTATTATGGCTATTATAATGGTTATTAGGGTTGTTTCCAAGTCTATTATGGTTATTATCATGATTATTATGATTATTATGTTTCCTAGTATGATTGTGAGAATTATTATGATCATTACTACGATTATGCTGGTTATAATGGTTATTAAGATTATTATGTCTGTAATAACGATTATTATGTTATTTCCATGATTATTCTGTATATTATAACGATGTTATGATTATTACAGCCAGTATAACTATTACTATGATTATTACGTCTATTATGACTGTTGCTATGATTATTATGATTATTATTATGATTGTTGTGGTTATTATGACGATTACTATGATTATAATGGTTGATGGCATAGAAATCATGATCATCATTCAGATTACTATAGCTATTATGATTAATACGGTTATCATGGCTATTATAATGGTTATTATGGTTGTTTCCAAGTTTATTATGGTTATTGTCATGTTTATTATCATTATTATTATGATTGTTATGTTTGTTGTGGGGTTTATGACGATTACAATGATTATAATTGTTGATAGCATGGTAATTATGATCATCATTCAGATTACTATAACTATTATGATTATTATGGTTGTTATGGCTAATATAATGGTTATTATGGCTGTTTCCAAGTCTATTATAGTTATTATCATGATTATTATGATTATTATGTTTCTGAGCATGATTATGACGAATACTATGATCATCAATGACATTCTTATGGTGATTACGACTATTACGATTATTATGGCTATAATAACCATTATTAGGTTTTTTTCCTGATCATTCTGTTTATTATTACGATGTTATGACTATTACGGTTAGTATAACTATTACTATGATTATTACGGCTATTATGATTGTTGCTATGATAATTATGATTATAATTATGATTGTCATGATTGTTGTGGTTATCATGACGATTACTATGATTATAATGGTTGATAGCATGGTTATTATGGTCATCATTCGGATTACTATGGCTGTTAAGGTTATTATGGTTATTATGTCTATTATATTGGTTATTATGGCTGTTTCCAAGTCTATTATGGTTATTATCATTATTGTTATGATTATTATGTTTCTGAGCATGATTATGACGAATACTATGATCATCAATGACATTCTTATGGTGATTACGACTATTACGATTATTATGGCTATAATAACCATTATTAGGTTTTTTTGCTGATCATTCTGTTTATTATTACGATGTTATGACTATTACGGTTAGTATAACTATTACTATGATTATTACGGCTATTATGATTGTTGCTATGGTAATTATTATTATTATAATGATTTTTATGACTGTTGTGGTTATTATGACGATTACTATGATTATAATGGTTGATAGTATGGTAGTTATGATCATCAGTCAGATTAATATAGCTATAATGGTTATTATGGTTGTTATGGCTATTATAATGTTTATTAGGGTTGTTTCCAAGTCTATTATGGTTATTATCATGATTATTATGATTATTATGTTTCCTAGTATGATTGTGAGAATTATTATGATCATTGTTACGATTATTCTGGTTATAATGGCTATTAAGATTATTATGGTTGTAATAACGAGTATTAGGTTATTTCCATGATTATTCTGTATATTATAACGATGTTATGATTATTACAGTTAGTATAACGATTACTATGATTATTACGGCTATTATGATTGTTGCTATGATTGTTATGATTGTTGTGGGTATTATGACGATTACTATGATTATAATGGTTGATAGCATGGTTATTATGGTCATCATTCGGATTACTATGGCTATTAAGATTATTATGGTTATTATGTCTATTATATTGGTTATTATGATCGTTTCCAAGTCTATTATGTTTATTATAATGATTATTATGATTATAATGTTGCTTAGTATTACTGTGAGGGTTATTATGATCATTACTATTATTATTCTGGTTATTATGGTTATTAAGATTATTATGGCTGTAATAACGATTATTAGGTTATTTGCATGATTATTCTGTATATTATAACGATGTCATGATTATTACGGTCAGTGTAACGATTACTATGATTATCACGGCTATT